>NW_017306879.1:840238-911015 GCF_000935625.1 Nanorana parkeri
GGATGAAACTGGCAATTCCGCCTGTTCATAAAACTCCCAGGTTCTCAAACTAACTCAGACCCTTTCTTGCTTCCCTGTATGAGAGTTACAGCTCTCATACCCACAGCACGCTGGAAGTACAACAAATACTTTCCAGCATGAATACAAATATAGATTTTACAGTACAGAGCTGAAAGATGTATCTTTACTATAAAAAGGTCTGTGCCTGTAGTTCAGCTTTAATGCAGATTAGAAGTGCTGAATCTCTCCATGTGTGTTAACTCAAGACAGCCAGGCAACCCACTTTTTTACTATATAAATCGTATCAAACTGACACCTAATTTGCCCAACAGGTTCCTCCAAGTGCCTGCACATCATTACTGATTTCTTGTAGAGCCCCCAGGATCTTGAATACCAAGGTGATCCTCCATGCAAATAGTGACTGGCTGCTTTGGTCACCATCTGCTCCTGCTCCTGGGTGATTGGGTGCAGCCCAGAGCTGTTCGCAATTTGATTATCAGAATGCTCTGGTTTTTGGGGCTACCGGGGCACTTTACAGTAACAACTAGGTGATGCCTGCCAAGTATGTGAAAGTTCGAATTTAAGTAAATCTCTGTCTGTGTATGTCCAGAAGGATTTCCATTATAAAAAAAAGAGTTAGGGAATATAACTGCTCAGTTAATTTTACAGGGCCTCGGTATGGTCTTACAGGGCCTTGTTATGGTCATATATAAGCATTCCTATATAATAAATAAACACAGCTGCCCCTCCTGGAACATATAATTAAAAGCTATACACAGAAACTCAGTTTTTAAATCAAAATATTTGGTAAGATAGTTTAGATTGCTTCTACCTGTAAATTACAATTTACATTTAGATAACATTTAGCTGATCTTGCTTGCAAGAGTATCTAAAACGCATAAAAACTGTTAAACAAACCTTTTATGAGAACTGTTGAACTCTCCTTTTGAAAATCCTAGGCGTCTTGCTGACCTTCTTGCTTAAATTCTCTGTATTCTAGAACATATGCAGATAAGGATGTTTTTGTGGCCTTCTAGATCTGCTTGTTCTGGGTCAGTAACTCATCATTTACTAAAGCCAGCGGGTCAGCATAACAGCTAAGCAGATGGCTTTTTTAAAAGGTCAGCCACTCTATTTCTCTTATGACAGCTTAACATTAGGTGATGTAATTGTAAATGTCATTTAGGATTGCTGCACCATAATTCACTATTCTTCCATTTATTTAAAAATCAAAGTATATTTCAGAGCAAAAGAAACTCCAAAAACCATATGTAGTACATCTTTGGAACACATGCACCTTTCCCCATGTTTCATCCCTTTAGGGGTGCTGCAAATAATGTAAAATACCTGTTTATCTCCCAGAAATGCACTCTGCTTTTATATCCTGTTGTGGGCTGACAACACAGGAGTTGGCCCTGCTCAGTTTTCTTTTGCTAAACTAGTCAGACCCACCCACTTTTCCATCTCCATAACACATAGGCTAATTATTTATTTATTTATAAATATAAAAAACCATATAACACAAATATAGCATCAAGTATTACATCCACTTGAACTAATGTGAAGATCCCACTGTGAAGGAAACAATCAAATATAACTTTAAAGTCCACCAAACACTACTTAATCCCTGCTAGTGTCCTTTAAGTAGCGATTAGTCCATGCATAGATTAATTAAATAAGTGACAAGTGTCCACCACTTCTGTGTCTGTATTATTATGCTTCTTCAATTCACCACTTCACTTCACACGTGAACCCTTGCCCAAACAGGCTGCTCACCTTCGTTTCAGACATCTCTTATAAAGGTCTGAATGCGCTCTGTGATAATCCACAAATTGGCTCTGTTCCCCGTTTAGTTGGCAAGAAAACCAATCATCTTCTTATCCATAACACTCATGCAAAGGGATAAACAGAGAACATAGTGCATACCAGTAGGTAGATAATGTAAAATGTTTTTATTACAATCTACTCACACAGATAGGTAAAATTACATTACAAACAAACGGCAGGGAGACCAGAGCTTACCATGTCTCATGGTACAGGATAACCCAATCAAGCTCAGACCGTTCACCTGGCTCTCTCCTCCGCTGCTCCCACAGCCCATTATGTCATAAACCACGTGACTTCATCAGGGGTATCCTGAACACGTGTAGGGCAGGACAGAGGAATCAGATAGTCGCAGTGGAATTTGCTGGTAGAGCCGCTACTCACCACAAGCTTGAACTGGACTTAATTCTTGCTGGGGGAGCAGCGGAGGAGAGAGCCAGGTGAGCGGACTGAGCTTGATTGGGTTATCCTGTATCATGAGACAAGTTAAGCTCTGGTCTCCCTGCCGTTTGTTTGTAACACAATTTTACCTATCTATGTGAGTAGATTTTAATAAAATATTTTTACATCATCTACCTACTAGTATGCACTATGTTCTCTGTTTATCTTTATGCATGAGTGTTATGGATAAGAAGATGATTGGTTTTCTTGCCAACTAAAGGGGGAACAGAGCCAATTGTGAATTATCACAGAGCGCATTCAGACCTTTATAAGAGACGTCTGAAACGAAGGTGAGCAGCCTGTTTGGGCAAGGGTTCACGTGTGAAGTGAAGTGGTGAATTGAAGAAGCATAATAATACAGACACAGAAGTGGTGGACACTTGTCACTTATTTAATGAATCTATGCATGAACGGTTGCTCTTTAAAGGACACTAGCAGGGATTAAATAGTGTTTGGTGGACTTTATAGTTGTATTTGATTGTTTCATTCACAATGGGATATTGACATTAGTTTAAGTGGATGTAATACTTGATGTTATAATATTTGTGTCATATTGTCTTTTAATATTTGAATTTGATTTACATTTTTTCACGATTGAAGAGGGATGCAGGTTCTTATTTTGTGATTTTCTAAGATATATAGCATGGCACCATTTATAGTTCTTATTAGTTTTATACTTTTAGGGCCGTTTTTTACTAGCAGCTACGCTACGATGCATGGCTGCTGGTGTGCGTCGCCATGCACAGTGCTGATGCGCTGATCGCGGCACACTGCAGTGTTTAACTTTTTTTTTTAATTTCATTGAAATGTCACAAGTGACATTTCATCACGTTGTATGGGCACAGCGTGGTGCAACGTGGTGGTGTAAACTGAGCCAATTTGAAACAAGGCAAACTGCCTTGTCTAACGTAAGGGCTGCACTTTTTTTCCAGTGCAGTTCTAAGGCTAGACAAGCCAATTTGCCAATGCATCTGGTGTGAATCAGCCCTTAGAGCGGTACAGGGTTTTTAGTAGTGCAATTACCTTTAAGATAAAGGTTGGATTGCTAGGAAGTCCTGTAATTTTTTATGGGTCCAATCTGTAGTTACACCCCTGTTTTTTTCAGAGTTCCTGAAATGCTGAAATGACTCAGTACAATCTTCCCTGTAGGAAAAAAAAAAAGTAAAATGTGGAATGATGATCCGCACGGTAAGACATCTGCCCTCATGTTGCTTCCATAGGAATTCTCTGTAAATATTTGCTCATTGTTGCTACAGCTGAGTAATGACATTTATATCCGGAGAACGTATTTCTGTATATGTAACAAATGGTTACTATCACTGCCTATGAGATGATTTACATAGTGCTACAGTAACTTTGTGCGCACTCACAGGACTGGAAATATTGCATTGCATTCTTTGCTGCCACCCAGCTCTGTTAAGCATCTGCTCCATTGTAATTATCTAATCTGTTGTACATCATTGTTTGGATGCTTTGCTCTATTGGACAAAGATAATTCTTGGCCTGTAATCTCAGGGACAGATGTAGCCTGCTGGCTTCAGGTTGTACATCGAACTCTGCAACTATTGCTCCTTTGCATACTGCTTCACAAAATGGCCAGAGGGGTCATTTAATTTTTTTCTTGGTTCTTCAGTTTTTTTGGATTCGTTTAGAGGATTGTTTTAATTAAAATGGGACATTGCATCTCCAATACAAACAAATACATATCTTATACAAAATCTGGACTTCTTGTTCAAAAAAATAAAAATGAAACAACAGCACCCCCAACCCACCTACCTTAACTGTGAATGCCTCAATTCACAGTTAAAGCGTACCTAAATCCCCCCAAAAATGTAATATATTGCAACTTACCAAACACTTAAATCATTTTTCTTTTGTTAGGCTCTTTTTCAAATTATTTTTACCTGGTGATCTGGTCAGTAACACACTTTCTGTCTAAAGCTGGCCATACACTCTGCGATTATCATTCTGGAATTTTCGTTGCTTCCAAGAACCCTCTTTCGATTCTAGCTCAAATAGCCCATCAAGCACAGACTAATGTTGTTTCGATAATCGTTCCTTAACAATAGTAACTGGCCGAATTTTATCAATCGACAGAACAGATTTTCGTTTGGGCATGTGCATTGTTCTTGCTGCGATTTTTTCCATACGAAAATGCCACTAATCTATCGATTTTTGTACGATTCAAAAAAGTTTTCCAGCCTGACCATTTGAGGAAATTCAGTACAGTAAAAAAAATGGTTGGGTTCCCATCAACTGATCAATTATCGTTTGAAAGACCATTTGTGGATGATTTCCGAATGAAAATCGCAAGGTGTATGGGCACCTTTAGGGTGGAGGAGCAATAGGGAAAAGAGTAGTGTTAGATGCACCAGCAGATTTAGATGGACTTGAGTAACAAATTAAATCCAAACTCCAACTAACACTTTTTAAGCAGTTACATTAACAGTGTTTTTTGGGATAAATGAATACAAGCTGACCATTGTAAGAATCCCTGTCAGTGTTAAATGGTTTTTCTCAACCCTCTTTCTGACACCTTTGCTGGACAATGTGGTCTATTTAAGGAAGTTGAAACATCACTAGGTAAAAATAAAGTAAAAAAAGCCTAAAAAAAGAAAACTAATGTAGACTCCACATATAAAAATGTATAAGCTGCAATATATTACATGTTTGCTTTTGGGTTTAGATATACTTTAGACATGAGGGTAGCCAGGCTATTTTGAGGCTTTTTTTTTTTTTACACGTGACTTGTAATACAGGAGCAGCATTGTGTGTTTATGGCCCTATAGACCTACATGGGAGCGCCTGAAAATCACACGTTAACTCCAAATTTTCAATCTTTTTCAGGCACTCCCATTAACGTGTATGAGTCCACAAATGTGTATTTATGCCTGAAAAAAAAAAAAAATCTCATGTACTTTTTTGAGCAAGAAGCAGGGTCGTCCCCATACTGACACAGCCTGTGGCTGTTGCCTCAGGCGGCACCTCTTTGGGTCATGTGTGGGGGCGTGGTAACAGGCAGAGTGCCACTGCCACTCTGCTGCACAGTGTTTGTAGTGCCTGCTGCCTCCTTTCCAGACAGAGTATCCCAGGTCGCTAAGAGCCAGGCAGGGATATGTGTAAAGGCCACACAGATATTTCCACCCAGCTCTTAGCAACCTGGGACAGTCTGGCCGGCATCCCACCCAGCTCCATGCAACCCGTGACATTGCTGGTTGAGGCAGCCAGTGATGTCAGTGAGCTGTGTGGGACACTGGCCAGAGTTCGATGGTGAGATAATCCAGCCCCCCAGGAACGTGCACCACCAACCCCCCCAAACCCCCCCCCCCCCACCTCAGGTGGTGAATATGCTAGGGATACCCCTGGCAACAATGCATGACAATATGCTCAGGAGAGATTGAGACTTACATTATACTTATTTGTATACAGTATATTTACAGAATAATGTCACAACATTACAACAGTTAGAATAGTTGGGAAATGTATTATTAAACTTTATTTTCTGTGATATAGCTATCCAGCTCATTCAGTTAAGAAGTACAAAGAACAATAATAGTGTACAAATGCAATTTTCCATAACAGCTATATGAGTTTACTGCAGTACAATTAGTGAAAGATGATTTGTGATTAGTTGTGGTAGTTTTTTGCATTCCTGCATAATCTTGATCATAGTAGTTCGGAAGCTTCTCCCCTTCCTAATTTTGAATTGGCTTCATTATTATTATTTTTGTTACAGTTCCATTTAGTTTAAAATCCTTCTTTAGAAGAATTGTTAATTGTAATTTGTAAGGGAGGCTTCCACTGCTGACTTGCTTTAAAAGGAGCAAGCTTTATACTGTCACCCAGATCCCTGCTTCAATACTGACAGGTATTCACGTTGTAAGTCACAACTTCACTGCTCACATACTTGTTCCAGGTTACTAAATAATAAGGCTCCCACCCCTTACAAAGTGAAAAAAGCTCTAGTAAATGCCTTAATAAATGCCTGCTCAGCTACAGTAGTGGGTAGACTCGCTGCTGCATGTCAGTCAGTTCTTCAAGGTCATGTTTTATGGTTTCAGCATAACAACTTTGGAAGATGTTGAAAGGTTGAATTAGACTAACAGGGAGGAGGCGTTAGTATCCTTCTGTTTATTCGACTTGTCATTAGACTCATTAACGCACCAGCTTGTTTAAATATCAGAACCAATTAAAAACTCCAGAGCCTGTTACTATTTACATTAGGTATGAGTTAGTAACATCCTTTCTGCAAACATTTTATTCTTGTTTAACCTTTGAAAGTGTTGAGACATGAGATCCAAGCTTTTGTTGCCAAATCCTTGCGTGGGGTTAAGACGTAAGCCACCAGTATATATCAAGACCCTTCTGCTACTTCTGGACCTGGTTACACTTGAAAATTGTGAGCTATGTTTTAAAAGGTGGGGCTCCTTGGTAGATGTCCAAGGAGAGTGAGTAATTATTGACCTAATGTACAGAGCACATATTCTTTTGGTACGAAATTTATGCTTTACAGGGTGTGCTGGAGTTCACATCCCTTTTTTCACATCTTCCAAAAGATTGTAAAATCCTCAGCTGCTCTATTAAATGTCTAGTTTAACAAAGGCTCAGATGTAAAAAGATGGATTTGATAAATCTTGTTGATCTGTGTTTAGAGACCAGGCATACATCCACCACAACCTGTCAGTCTTGTCTATGCACAACTGTTTACAAAAAATTCAGGCTTCCAGTGAAATGTACCTTTAAAGTGATTTTCAAGTCAAAAGGTTTTTAGGCTATTTTAAATGCTGATTAAGTCACTTATAATGGATGAGGCTTCTGGATGTTTAGAAGTGTTAGTTTCCTACAGAATCGGCTGGTCGCCTGAGAACTAGCCCTGATATCCTGTTTTAGGGTGACTCCTTGCTCTTACAGGGTCCTATGGAGCCACCCTTGTGAATGCTGGTAAGCTGTGTGTATCTGCACAAACACACAGACACAGCAAGGCAAGACAATCCCCTCCTCTTCCTCCACTTTCTCCCCTCTCCACAAACACACAGACACAACAAGGCAAGCAAATGCCCCATTCCCCATTCTTCCGTCCTCCAAGCTAGTAGATGGACAGCTTCTGGAGACTGCTCTGTACCTTGTGATCCTGTACTGGACAGGAATTCAGTGAAGTAGAGCTGAGAGAGTTGGAGCGTGTAATGACTCGCTGTCCAGCTTCCTGATTAGCTGGGAAGCCGTCTCGATGCTACCTTGTCACCAGGTGAGGAGGAAGCATTGAGCCGGCTTTCTGACCAATCAGGAAGCCTGGGGGCGGGTAATGACTCACTGCCCGGCTTCCTGATTGGCCAGCTTCCTGACCAATCAGGCAGCGAGTCATTACACACTGCCCGGCTTTCTGATTGGCTGGGAAGCCAGCTCCATGCTCTCGTCACTTGTGCCAACTAATTGATTATGAAATCAACTTGTGACGAGGGACGTGTAATGACTCGCTGCCCGGCTTCCTGATACCGGAAGTATCGGGCTAGGCATCAGAGCATTTGGGCGACTACGAGTAGTCTGTCCCGATATTAGTATTGGTGCATCCCTAGTATATATGTTTTTAAACCTCGATGAAACATCATTTATAAACACACACTGCTGCAATATGAACTCAAAACCATTATAGTGTCACTTCAATCCATCTGAGACATCTGTGTATACTAACCTTTCTGCATAGCAGGCATAAGGTAAGAAAAATATGTGTTGAGCCTTTTTTCTTGCCAAGCAGGAAGGGGGGGGGGGGGCGTAAAAACTCACCACCTGGCTTCCTGATTGGCCAGCTTCCCGACCAGGCAGGAAGCCAGGCGGTGAGTAATTACTCGTCTCCCAGCTTCCTGATTGGCCGGGAAGCCGGCTCCACGCTCCCTTGTCACCAAGTGATGGCTGGTGTATCCGCAGTAGAGCTTGGAGTCAGAGGGGTAGCCACTGGAACAGGCATAGAGGAAAACCTCACAATGGGGACCTTTTTTCTGTGACAACTGTCTACGAGGTGATTTCCATCACATTGGAAAGATATCCTCTCACCTGTCTACAGGGCAGGAAGTGAAGGAAAATTCCTCTAGTGAGACACAGATGGCAACCCAACTCCCCTGCTAAAAAAAACCCTGCATAACCAATAATGGAAAAATCTGGGTAAGAGGGCCTGCATATTGTATGCTGTAGGCATGTAAACCTTTCTGCTAACGTTTACATGCATGCAACGTACTGCATACATTTGTACTCTACTGAAGCTGATTGCATCCTAGCTACCAAGGACAGCAGGGGCATATCAATAGTGCGCAGTAAGTGGTGTTCCTTAATGTCCTTGGCTGCCTGCTAGGGCACAAGTGGACCCAATAGAGTACATTTGCACTATGCTGTACGCTACAAGAGTTAGCACAATGGTTACATGCTTACAGTGTACAAACAAGATTTTTCATAGGATGTTGCTGCCAGCCACATCCTGCGTAAAGTCTTATGCCCCATGTGCATGGGGCCTTAATGTTAATATGTACATTATATAGTGGAGGAATGTCCAGCAGATTGCCATGAAAATCTTAGTATGTCTGAGTGTTTGTTAGTATGTCACATCTGTCACAGGCATGAGATTGTCTGAAAAGTGTGAAAGTGTTATCATATATCAAATTTGGGGCAGGCAATAGATGTAAAATAAGCATGAGTGGAGAAGCTTCACAAATGTGTAAAAACCCAACAGTTTATAAGTATTTCCATGTTCTAAATGTAACTAAAATATATCAAATAATGTTAATTTGTCCACTAGCGGGTCTTCTCTGTACTGCTATGACCAGGATTCCTTATAGGGATTAAAGACTTTCCCTTCCAAACTCAATTTCCTGGTTTTAAGGGCACTCTGAGTAAGTATCTTCCTAGGGTACCCTATAATATCAATATAACTAATGCCATGTTTAGTAGGATAACAATTTTGATAGGATATGGTGTTAGTTACTGAGATGTTACATGAGATTTGAGCATCCCCCATTTGGGATCCAGGCCAGAGCGCAGCAGGTAAGACCCAGCACCAGACATAGTGAGATATCATTTATTCTTAAATTAAACTGAGAACATTTAATTTCCGTGTTTTGTGTTTTTAATTGTAGTCCTTGGGGTACCAACATGCAATATTAAAAAAGCGAATCCTTTTACGCATTACCAGGAAAGGGGTGTTATTGGAGCTAGATAGGTTGCACACCACCCACCCTCTTCCATGCAATCGCCCCCTCCTAAAAAAAAAAAAAAAGTAAAATTCACACCTAATTACAGTTCTTAATATAGCATACTTTATATAGTATATACACATAGATAAGCCACCTCTCCAAATAATATTGCTTTTACAGACACTAAAATATTGCCTTTATAGATGCTGGTTTTAAAGGAAACCTTTGCTGAAAATTGGAGGCTGCCAACGCTGGCCATTCCTTCTGAAAATGCTAGTTGCATGTCTGTCATGCTGACCCCATGACTTCAATACTTGGAGTTGTTAACCTAGAACGCATATGCAAATTTGGACTTTCTTTGTGCTTGGGCAACTACTTCACCTTTCACGCCTGTACATGGGCCAAATCAATTTTTACATTCCTGCTATGAAGCTGTTTATTCGGCAGTAAGAATGCCATTACTTAACATCATAAAGGAATACATAAATATATGTTTTAAGGACAAACAATGCTTTCTTTTGTATTGCAAAAATTATTTTCTTTCTTGTTCATTAAAGCGGACCTTTACCCATATCTTTAAAATAACAACAAACACACCTTTAGAAATGTTTAGTAATGGCTATTTACAAACACATACTTCTAGATAATTGCAGGCTTTATATACTTTGCATCCCTTATTTCTCTTTTCTTCCCCAGTCTTCTGACTGTGGCCATGTTTACTAAGGGCAGATTGCTATTTCTCCTATCACTGCCTGAGTTTCTGGCACATGTGACCATGCACATCATCTCAGGGGAGGAAAATGCCTTTCCCTGAGATTCCTTAATATTACAGATGAGATTTCCCAGCATTGCTCTGCTGGTGACGAGGCAATCCCAGTGTGTTTTGCGCGGGCAAACTGAAGTAATTTGCACTTTCAAAGCAGGAAGTGAATGCTCTGCAAGTGTAAGTATTTCAAAATCACAACATTTTACACCTGACATGTCTGTTATTATTAATCATCATACACAGAGGGATGCACTGGAAGAAATAAATTAGAGTAAATGTCCGCTTTAAAGAATTTAGAGACAATTGGGTTATACTGCTGCCTACAGAAATATTTGAACACTGGCAAACAAAGAATTGTGGCCTGTATAACCCCTCCTGTGCCCAGCATGCCCTAGTATTTTTCCGGTATCCAGGAGGTTGGGTGTGTTTTCTCTGCTCTGCTGGTAAAGGTCTAACTTTTCTTGCCAGCTATTTTTCCTTTAATAAAGTTTACTCTTGTTCCTCAAATAAGATTTATCTACGAGTTGCTAGAGCTGGTCTCCAAACACAACTACCCAGGGTTTCCTTACCAGTATATTTGGAGGATGTACCAGGAGCCCTCTGGACCGGACAATTGTGTGGCTAATCGACCTTTGAGCACTGGGCTCTTCACTGTGGTGCTTTCCAGTCCTGTGTGTACTGTGTTAGCTATCCACAGAGCGCTTCCCGAGCCTAGAGTCATGGTACAGCCCCAGGTCTGACTCTCTCTCTGAAGACTCATTATGTAAGTAGACCATGTGGGCCGATAACCTGGAGCTACCTTGTTACTAGGGGCGTTGGGCATCTGGTTTGTGAGTATTCAAGGATTAGACTTGTACCCTGAGCTACTTTGCCCCTGCCTTCTGGTGCAACAAGTCGAGTCTTAAACACATGAGGAACAGTCCAGCTGTACTGGTTGCCTCCAGCTCACCACTGTTAGAAACCTTTAGCTCTACTAACAGTTCCACTGATGCCTGCAGTATAACCACTGAAGTCCCTTTGCCATCTTTGGATTCTTCCCTAGTACTGTTGGCAATGGCCCCTCTTCTTGGCTCTATCTTGGTAGGGTTTCACCGCAATCATGCAGGATTTTAGGGGCAATATTGCAACCTTGATGGGTGACTTTGACTGAAGAGGCCATGACGGTACTTTCACACCTGCAGAATCCTTATTTGATCTGCCCACTGCCTTTTTGACTTCTAAGGTTTTAATTGCCCAGTTGAGCCTCTTAAGCCTTTAAAAGATGATGCTACATCTGAGGAGTAGCATGCTGCTGCCACATTTATAGCCAAACTCCAGGGAAAAAAATGATAATTTACACACCGCACTGGGTGTGTAAATTGTCACTAAAAAGCTGTATGTTTTTTTTGGAGGGCTTCTGCAAAGTATAAAAATCTTACCTTACCTGATAATCAGTTCTCCAGGTTACCACCTAAAGCAACAGCAATCGGCCTGTACTGTTCTTCCTAATCCTATCTCTTTGGTCACTCTTGAGCTAAACAGCAGAACAACTCAACAGGATTACAGCTTCAAATCACCAGGGACATTCCTCCTCTCCTCCAATATATTGGGCAGGAACTTGATACACAGTCACAAAGTTTAAAACAAAAATAAAACCAGCAAAGTGTAGTTCTTATTTAAAACATAGTCAAAACAGTAACAGACATCAACTCTAGTACTGTGTGCCTAATATTTTTGGTTCATCGACTTCATCACAGACATCTTTCTACCTTTGATAAAGCCAATGAATGAAACATATCAGTCACCCACAAAATAAATAAAAACTCCAAAATACCAATCCTGACAAAAGACCACTCTTTTGTTTTAGGTAAGACTTACTGCAAAAAACCCCACTATTTAATTTTAAATGAAGGCCCTTTCAACATAAAATGAAAACCAAAACTAACCCCAAGATATTTGAAAACACAAAAATAGCACCTCCTTAAACAAACACCCTATTTTTACAGGGAAGCCCTGCAAAAAAAAAAAAGTTTGCCAAAAGTGACTGCTGCCCTTACATCAACCACAAAATTACATTGAATTCATAAAAAGTCCCAATAATAACAACAAAAAAGGTAGCCAAGGGGTTGATTGCCCAAATAGCTATCAATCAGAATTAAAGTACAGCTTCCTGACCATCCCTAATCTCTCCCTATGCAGTTTATCAGCTATCCCTATGTTTGGCCTATAACAGCCAATTTACTGGCACACTGGCTTCTCTTTACCTTTACCTCCCTCCTCTGGCTTAACCAAATCCCCCTTACTAGCCCTTCTAAACCTGCTGGCCATAGTTCAAAGGCCATGCATTGCATTTTGGGTTAAAAAATCTCAAACCTTGAGGATTTGGCTCAAACCCATGGTAGCGTCGAAACTGAACCTCATCCTTATGTATTATCTCAAAGTAAAATTTAATAAAGTAACATTCATGAAATAATCTTTCTGTAAGGTTGCATGGTAAGGCTATCTCACTGTACATATATTGTAAGACAGCTGTATGCTGCAGGTACCAGCAGTGCTAAAAAAAAACATAATGAATTTTAGAAAATGTAACTCAAGAAGGTGCACTAAGTTGAGCACAGCAGGTTCAAAAATTCTACAGTTTACAGACTGACATATGACCCTGACTTTTAATACTAGACCATTGTAGTGGACACGGGTTAATCATGATGCAGTGCATCGTGGGTGAAAACACAAGTATTAAATAATCATGAGTTAATTTTATGAATGGTGTCCTTCATCAGTTGATGGAAAGTAGCCAGCTTGTCTTTAAAAAGCTGATGCTGACCTTGTGCCAGAAACGCGTTCCACTCCACATATAGCATGCTTGCACACTACACACTTGCATTGTTAGAGGCACAAAGGCATGAAAGGATTTCTAGGTGCACCATTAAGTGTATTAAAGATCACACACACGCATATAATCTCCTTATTTAATGAAAGAGTTTCCTAATTTTTGACAGCATACGTTGTTAGCCTTTTTTCAGAAGCAAATTAACTGTGTAAATACAGTACAAGAAATATTAAGCTTGTGATTGTTGCTTTGACATCAATCACAAGCTTATTTCGCCATGCATTCAAACTTTCATGAATTATTCAGCACCATTTATGTAATCTAATAGCCCAACACTAGGATGGAGAAAAAAAAAACTCGGCAAGGGCAAGATGAAGAGGCAGTATTAATTACCTTAACCCCACTCATTCATTCTCTGCATTAAGGCAAAAAACACCTACCACTTTTCTAACACCCCCACCCTCCACACACACACACTTACCTGCAGCCGCTCCTCTCCTCCACCCCAACAAGGAAAATACTTGGGGGTTTGCCGAACTTTCTGGTTGTGGGGGCAGATACTGAGGGCAGAGTAGTCATAGGCTCCTTCTGCCATCAGTCAAGCTTTGACTGCAAGGGTGGGGGCATGGCTGGCCGCACACTTTGTGTGTCTGTGGATGCACGTAGCTAGGTGCGGGCACAGACGTGACCATGCATGTACGGGTGCCTCCACAGCAGTCGGATAGCTGATGCAGGCACCAGTAATGTCACTTTAAATCTAATCTGTTGATGCAGAAGTCAAAGATCTCCTTCCCTGATGTTAAATAGACAACATTCTAACTCTAACTAAACAATGCAGTGAAAAACACCCCCCTGGAACCTCCAAATATTTCAACCTGATCCTGTATTAAATGCAAGTGAAAGTCTTCCTATAATCGTAGATTTCACAGAAGTAATGAGTTTTAGCAGCAGACTAGATCAGGCCTGCCTGGTACATAGCAAATCAGAAAACATTCTAGTTTACTGTATAATTAAAATTATAATCCACCTATGTTTGTTTAGCTGTTGATGAGTATGTATGAACCAAAATTATATGTTTCTATAATTCCCTGTACAATAACATGGGAGGTCCAGGTTTTGAGTTGAATACCAAGTTGTGGGTCATGGATGCAGCCTGTCTTTACCTGTTTCTGGCATTTGCTGGGGATCACCCAACTATCTATATCTATATGTCCTTGAGTTAGTAAGTAGAGAAAATAAAGAGTAAGAAAAAGACAATATAGAAGAACGCTGGAATATGTAATATATCCCAACATAACTTTAGAGAGCTGCTAAATATGTAGTCAACCCATTTTATGAATTTGTGTTGCATAGTGCTATTTTACAGTAAACTTCTAAAAATCGAGTGGTGTCTAAAAATCCAAGTACCCAATATATGCAAGTCAAAATTCTAGATTTATCAATTATGTTATACTTGGCAGGTTTTAAGGTCTTAATTTTTACTTTTTCTACCAGTGACCTCTATGGTGTGTTTTGATGTGACATAATAAGGGAAAATATAAAAACCACAATTTAGTCTTGTTATGTTTTAATTTAAAACATGTTTAAAGTGGAACTCAGGGTTTTAGTTTTTTTGCATTTTTAATATACTATGGGTGGGATTATGGTTTTCTATATGCAAGTTCAGGATCAATCTATTTATTCATTTTTTAGTTGGTTGTTGTTATTAATATTGTTATTACCTGAATGCGTATTTCTATAGTCCCAAGCACTGTGGGAATTAGATTGAGAGGGTGAATGAGGGGCTTCACTCTGAGCCAATCAAGCTCTTCATTGCAGACTAAATTACTGTCAGGTAGTTTGGTGACTGCAGAATAAAGCTAATGAGTTATTTGTTTGGTGTTGTGATACTCATTCATTGTACTGTCAGACTGGTGGTTCAGTCTCTAAACTGTGGTATACTGGAATGGAGTAAAGTAAGGTCACTGACCTGCCCATTCCATGTGTATCTTAAAAATTACTATATATATATGAGCTCAGCATTGCCGCACCAGGAGAGAGAGTGCACTGTGCATGCGTGGCTTTTGAAACAAGGAGAAAGAGCACCCGCTCTTGTGATGCTGGGAGCAAGCACCCAACAAATAGAGCATCCTAGCAACAAGGCAGGCTAGGCAGTAATATTTATATGGGAATTTTACAGCCAGACTTGGAGGGGGGGATGCAAATGACCTGCAGGTATAGAACTTACATTGATCAATATTTTTTAAGCTGCCACATTTTTTTTAACCCACTGTGGCCCCTTGTCTGCATATTCACTTTTATGCAAAATATAACAACTGTTAAGCAAGTATAATAGAAGAATAAGGCATTATTTTAATTTTTTCAAGCTTAAAACAAATGATTAAAAAACAGCATCATTCAACTTGCTGACAAGATTTCAACAACGTCCTGTAAGAAATGTCTAAAATCTTTCCTCACATTATTCCACGTCCATGCATGTGGAGTTGATTTAACAAAGACTTAAAGTCTCAAACAATACATCACATTGTGTTTACAACCTTTCTTCAGTTGTTTTGACTGTGTTATTTATTTCTGCTGTATTCCAACCCTTGTTAAACTATGGTTCCCAGCATCCTCTAGCTGGCCAGGCATGCTTAGGCCACTGGCTTGAAAGACTTATTGGCAGGTTTCGTTTATAACTGCTGACTAGGAGAGCATGCTGAGACTTGTTTTTGTTAAAGCTATGGAAGCTAGTCGGTAGTACATAACCCAAATATGTGATGCTCCTGTAGGATGACTGGGATTACAGAGATAGTCGCTGGCTACATTTATTGCATGTGTATTGCTTTATAGATGTGATACACAATGTTGCATTCCTATTTCAACTAATTTCATAGCAGTTCAGTAGCCCAAATGTGGATGCAGGGCTCTATCAATTGTAATGGAACAAATTGGCATGGGCAAGCCAATGAAGGACAAATATATAGATTGCCATTTTGTTGGCGGTTGTTAATGTGTTTCTTCTTCTATTTTCTAAGAAGAATAATACATTAGCTGCCATGAAAACGAACATATCTGCAACTAATTTAAAAGTGATCCTTAGCACTAATTTGTGTGACAGTTCTAAATTTGACTTTCATACCTAAATAAACGCTTGCAGTTGCGGCACAACAGCAACACAATAGGTGTAAAATTGCTATTTGGCTACAAAAATACAAAACTAAATCTCTTTGGTCACAAAACAGATCCAAAGATAAATTCTAACACATTTGCACAAACAAATGCACATGCAAACTGTAGATTTAAGGGAACAGTTACATTAATAAATGCCCCCTACAGATTTTCTTTTGTCCAATAATTTTGCTCTCTAGGAAATGAAGCAAAATGCACGGCAGTGTGTCTAAAGTGAACAAGCCCACTGAGCAAGTGATAAACCTTTTTTTGAAATCAGTTTGTGAAGTAGCAGGAAATTTGACACATAGTTAAACAGAAACACTGCAGATAATGTAAATACATATGTTTAAATGATGTATTTATATCCTAGGTTTAGTTCATAGTATGTTTTTGCCAAAAAAGTGGAAATATGTTTTAGATTTAGGCACGTGGCTGAGTTATAAATTCAGTATAAGCTATTTAACGTGACCTTTTGTTGCAAAAAACAAAACAAACCAATTTTGTTGCAAAAAAAATGAACAATATACATTGCAATGGGTTCCCCAAACTTTCTTACCATTCTGTCTTATCTTTCACTTGTCTAAATAATTTATTCTTTGATTTAGATTGTCCCTTCTCAAGCTAACTTGCTGAAAGGGATGGATCTGTCTACATTTATCACCACTTGAGAAATCTGAATTTTATAATATAAAAATGAGCCTTAACTGCATCACTTTAGCTGTAAGGTCTAGAAAAGGAGAGATGCCCTTGACTTCCAGATTGGAGCACATGTCCGGTATAAGCAGTGAGCCAATCAATCAAGATGATTTTTTGGGGGAGTGTTGTACAGAACACCTTTGGTTTGCCATACTGCAAGGAAAAGACTTTTAAATTTTTCCAGAGCACTGTAGGAGTCTCCAAACTAAGGGTACTGTAATATTCATATACCAACTTCCACTCTGAAGTCAGTGTCCCCCCCCAAACACAATCCCTGTGCCTCATAATTAGCCAGTCAGTATGATAGCTGGCCTCTCTGTCCTGTCATGAGATAAAAGGAGTTGGTCACTGTTGGTCTGAACCATAGAGTGTTTATAAACAGACATGTGTAATTTTCGAGGAGATATCTTCCTT
This sequence comes from Nanorana parkeri, assembly GCF_000935625.1. NCBI lineage: Eukaryota > Metazoa > Chordata > Amphibia > Anura > Dicroglossidae > Nanorana > Nanorana parkeri. The sequence continues at coordinate 857,520 of NW_017306879.1, forward strand.
TCTTCAAATAGGTCATCAGAAAATTGGGACCTATTATGACAGCAAGTCAGTGCTTTGTTCTTTCTTCTACATAGAAGAGTGAAAAGTTCAGGCACATGCACAGGACAATTTTACAAGATAAGGGGATGCCTCTTATGTCTATTAGCACCTAGGGGGGTCCGAAATGTTGCAAACAATGCTTGTTATCCGGCTGCTTAATTTTAGCACCTACATTCTAAGCATAACTGATTGAAGAATATGCCAGTGGTCTTTATTTTCTAACAGAGAAGAGATTGTTCACATACAACTTCACCTTTTAGACTAAGTGTCAGGAACCGGATCTGAACCAAGGGCCTCTGCTGTTGCTGGCGGTGGTTCTTCCTGCTGAGCCACCTTAGAACCTTGGATAGCTCCTTGCCTGATCTCCTGTTACATATGTCCGTTTAGGACACTGTCTTGCAAGATAATCCTCACATCACTTTGAAGATAAAGGAAAGTGATTTGGTGTTCAAGGGAATTGTAGTCCAATACAGTGACAGTTCGTCCCTAAACGACCATCTATCTCTCCTGTTCTCCTTAGACAAAGGAACAGTCACATGTTTGATTAATCTTAAGTGATCACAGTTCATTATCTATGAACAGAAGGAATCAACGATTCATGCGGCCAGTGTGCCGGTGACACTAATATCGAATACAAAGGAATTTTCAAGTGTAAAAAGGATCTTTAAGGAAAAGAATCTGTGATCAAACTAAAGAAAAGCACACCCTGTAAACTGAGAACGAGATTTCCTCACTGGTAAACAGTGCACAATACAGGGTTGTTATACAGGGAGCCCAGTTGGAAGATAACAGGCAGAAGCACTTAACACTTTCTCTTTGTATCAGAGGGTCTTTAGGGTAAATTGTTTACGAGGATCGATCCGCAACTATTTATGTATGTCTGTAACCTAAGAGTTTTTTTTAATGGTGAAAGTTGGTTTGAAGGTGTTATCTTTATTGTATGTTGTTTCTATGAATTTTTCTAATAAATTAATTTTTTGCATATTAGCTACTTGTCCGGATCCCTCAGTTGAACGCTACTGACTTGTTACCTTTTAACGAGTCAACCCCCTTCTTTTTCTTTGCACATGATTGTTTGGTCACGGATCGGTCTAAATAAGCCAATATGCAAACCTGAATTAGGGCGTATAATTAGTCGGATCTCCAGGTAGGAACACTAATCCCTTTTTTCTCTCTCAGACATAACTTGTCTGATCGCCAGGCCGAGAGCTCTGACTACAGGTTCCAGGTTAGATTAAATCGCCAGAGGAGAGAGGAGTAAACCCTGCACTAGAGCCCAGATCAGCAATCCCGAAATGTATAGGAGAGGAACCTGGGAGACCTATAAACTCCGGACAGGACTTTCACAGGCTTCCTCTGGGACGCACTGCTACACTTGGCTGTCAGATAGTGGCTTCAGTTCTTTCTGAGTTTGTAACCAAAAAAGTGTGCAAATCAGTAGTTCTGACTTCACTCTGACTTTCCTAATCTGTATGGTGGTACCAGGTCAGTGACTCAGTAAGTAAGGCAACTAGTATTTTCTAAATTAGGTAATCATTGGAAGGTTCCATAATTCTTTCTGTACAGATTTCCTTTAAAGTGGCACCTATCCTGTATCCTTATGCCTGAACAGACAGAAGGCTCAATTCACAAAGCTAACACACCAGGATAACGGTCTGTGTCAATGGGCTTCAGGTTTGTGTTGAATGCATCAGTTTGAGATACTTCTGAGATCATTAAAAATTCATTGATGGGTGTATTTAATCTGTAGCTCACTTCCTTCTGACCTGCATTTGACCTGCTACAAGCGTGTTTTGCATACCCATAGACTTGTATAGAAATGCTATACCTGCTTGAAGTGAGCAAAACCCATCAACACAGGCCCTAAATATATTTATTTTCAGAAAGGTGGCAGTTATAATTAGTTGAGTCCAATGAGATTTAAAAATTATAGTCATGTGGCTAAAAAGAAAAAAAGGTCCATATCCTTTTGCTTAAGCTGTGTGAATTGAGCTCAGGACATATAAGGAACATTGTGCGTGTTGTTTGTTTTAGCTGTAAAGATCCTGCTATATTTCTGAAAGAATCAACAGTTCAGTAGACATTCACTCACTCTGGTTCTAAGAAACTGATGTATACAGAAGTTTCACAGCATGCCCCACAAGCTCCTTTTTGTCTCTAATTGGTTATGCACACTTTAATGTAATACAATTTTTCTTGATAGTGACAGAAATGTGTGCATTAATCCACAAAATGAATCAGATTCACCACAGTCTTGTTCTTGTACTTCCATCATACCATGAATATTATGCCTAATATGTATAAAGCAGACGTATCGTAAAGTAACTCTGATATGCAATGCCTTGTTCTTCGGGGCCCTTTCCGGAGCTCTGAAAGAGTTGGTATATTTTCTGTACAAACACCATTTACAGGTTAAACTGGCAGAGTGGTTAAGTGTCATTGAGCGTAGAGATTAAATGCCAAAGCCTTTTTGCCAGTGTCAATGATTGTTTTTCTCTCTTTCCTGCCAAATTTCCACCATCCAACAATGACACATACAGTTGTCCAGATGTTAGCAATGCCATGGAAACAGTGTTGTTTTATCCATTGATTCTGTTTGGTATTGCCATGATATACAGTAGTTGTTCGTTACAACGGATGTCATACACAAATGCTGATTGTTTGTGCTGTGCACTCAGCAATTAGAGCAGGAAGCTTTTCAATACACATTAGAAACAACTTGCAGTTGGATACCTCAGCAGCAAACTTTTGGAAAATCCTCTGGATATTACAGCTAATCCTCTGAATAAACTTTTTTGTAAATTATTTTAAAGACAAGCAAATGGCTTGTAAACATGCTGTTATAGTAGCATGGATAAAAACAGAAAAAAGTGAGATCTCAGTATTCCACTTATGAAGAATGTACATATGCATTTAAATAATCAGCATTGAGTTGACATAGAAGGTAATATCATATAAGTCATACTGTATACCCTGAAGTTCATACTGAACTGTAGACATGTTTGTAGTATTTTATCTCTTTATTTGTTGTAGATGTTAAATGCCAAATTATGTCTTCTGAGACTTACAGGGTTATTCACAAAACTGCCGAAGGCAGCCGACTGAATAACCGAGCCGCACTCAACAGAGCCGAACGAGGTTTGGCTATTCACTCTGGCTCAGTATGGCTGATTTCAGCCGTGCAGCGGCTGCCTTCGGTCAGCCGATCATGCTCTGCATTTTCGACTGCGCCGAAGTCCTGAGGGACTTCGACTCAGCCGATCCAACATCTAGATCGGCTGAGCTGAAGCTCCAGGATCTCACTCGCTGCCGTTCGCCCCTATTCTCATAGGGGCCGAACGGCAGTGAGTGAATAGCTGAATGTTGCTAAGCTATTCTGTTCGCTACCTCCGTGGTACAGAGCAGGAAAGAAAATAAGTGAAAAGAAAGGAGAAAAGATTGGTAAAAAATGTAAACAAACAGTCAAACTAAAAAAATAAAATAAAGATATTTTAAAGAAAAAACAACAACAATTGGGCAGAGCTAGCAGTGACAGTTAGCTCCACCCAACTGTTTCCTATTGGCTGGCACCTGCTAGAGTCTTCTAGCAGGTCCCCGGTCAATGAATAACAACTGGGTGGACACGGCCGGCTCTGCCCAGTTGTTATTGTTTAATGACAAATCAGTGTCCCCAGTTCATTTGGGGACGCTGATCTGTCATTACAACTGGCCAGAGCCAACCGTGAGATTAGCTGCCATTTGCAGGGCGAACGGCCGGCCTTCGGCAGGCCATTCGCCCCATTTCGGCTATCACTTCAGCTCAGTCGCTTCGGCAGGCACTTCGGCTGAGCCGTCTGGCCTCTTTTGGCCTCTTTCGAATAGCCCGTACAGCAGCCCTTCGGTTGACTGAACCGAAGGGCTACGGCGCCCGAAGAGAGCCGAAGGATCAGCTGAAGCTACGGATTGTATCCTTCGGCTCACTAGTGAATAACCCCCTTAATGTGGAACTTCAGTCTTCTTTTTAAAGTAAGGACAAAGTGGGGAAGGGTTAGACAATCTGTCAGGTTTTATAATTGCTTTCTGTGTCCATCAGGTGTTTTCCCTTCATTTTCTGTGACAACCAGGGTATTGCTGTGAGCTGCTACTTCCTACTTGCTCTATGCACTTGCTCTATTGCTGGTATGCAATCTCCATCTGTTACTTTGGAGTATCCACAAGAGGCTGATGAGAGTATGATTGGCTCTCTTGTAGGTTCTTAATGGAGGCAGAAAATCAGGGGAAATATTCCTAAGCAGCAACTTGGACAGCAATAAAACCTAAAATGGGGTTAGGGTCACTATTGTCTCCAAAACAAAACATGGATTTATTTGTGTTAAAGTACATTTTCTCCTGGCTCCATTTTGAGATATCTGATCTCTTTCCAAAGATCTTCTGTAAATCTTTTCTAGTGTGATGTTCATTTCTGATGCAGGTGTCCAGGGAAGTAATCATGTGTTAAATGTGTGTCATGTTCTAGAAATGGAATGCTTGGTCTGGCCAATAATGTATCTATTGCTGTGTCATACCATCTGGAGAGCAGAAAAAATGACTTCTGAAAACTATCTGAAGATGAAAAGCTTTGAGCATAATTTTTATTACAGCCATTTATATGTCATATTTGACAGCCGTTAGCCCCATATTTACATTTATTATATGGTTAATATGAACTAGACCATTCACCAGAAGAAAATTTGGGGTTGCTGTAACGAAACCAGTTTGCATCCTGATCTGCGAAAATTGTGTGATGACAATTTGGCTTCACCTATAGCAGCCAGTCAGCCACCTTTCCATTAAGGCTACTATGCCTACCAGGGCTTGAACAAAACTTCTTAATTTGTGAATTAGGATAGGATTGGTTTATGTAGAGTGAGGACAGTAGAATTATTTGTGAGTATGCCGTGACGAACTTGAGTAGTGGCATGGATATTGGGAATTGACATGTGAATCTCACTAGTGGCATGGAGTGTAGTGGAGGACTGTGTTTGCTACGAAGCCAATCTCATTGACCTCTCCTCCTTTTACTGACCTTTTACTGTCTCACTGACCTCTCCTCCTTACTTCTGGAAATGTGAGCACTATGCAAAAGGCCCTATGTAACTGGTTCTCATACTACTTCATGACATACTCACAAGAAGCATTCCATCTGTTTGCCTGGATTTAGAAAGATACATATCTGAATACATGTTTAGAAAAACAAAGGTTAAGAGGCCAACATGTGTCTAATAATGCAGATTACTTCTTATCAAGGAATGGAAAGGCATTACTACTTCCTTACATTTAGTTTACTTCTTTCCAAACAGGATCAATCAAAAAGTATATTTATTATTTAAATGTAATATCATTTAATTAAATAGGTTCATATAATATAGACATGTACAGGGAGAATTATAGCTCCTGCTATTGCTGACCGATCCTTCTGAAAATGCTAGCTGTTTGGCTGTTATACCGAGCCTTTTACTTATACTTCACTGACCCAGAAGAATGCAGATGCAGACGTTTGAGTTTTCTGATCTGCATATGTGTTCTGTGTCAATGACCAAGGAAGTATTGAAGCCAGTTTGTAAGCAACATATTTCTTACTTGCCAAGTTACACACAAGGTAGATTGGGGCACAACGGATATTACGGCTACCCTAATGTTCTGTAAGTAACTCCGGCAAGGGCCATGTCTGCATGGAGTTTATATGTTTGTGTTCTAATTATGCTAATACCCATGTTTCCAGTCACAATCAATAGGAACATTGGTGGACTGGCTCTCGTGTGCTGGTTACCCTTCTTGACTGTGGTCCGAACAATAAATTGTAATCTACAATGAAGCAAAGCCTGATGTAACTTGTTTAGCATTGTGAAGCCCTGTGCAGCATGTTGGTGCTATATAAAAGATAATAATACATTCCTAACAAATTAATTTGCTGGAGGCAATTTCTTATGCAGCTTTATTCTTTTGTTTGCAGATTACAGGACCGGACCTTGTTTCTCACTTGTCAGCAACCAGATGTGTCAGGGACAGCTGAGTGGAATAGTTTGCACAAAGACACTGTGCTGTGCTACAGTTGGAAGAGCATGGGGCCACCCTTGCGAGATGTGCCCAGCCCAGCCACATCCCTGTCGTCGTGGATTTATTCCAAACATTCGAACAGGAGCGTGTCAAGGTATGCAGTATACATGGAGCTTCTGCAACTGCTAAAGGATTGATGTTGATAGAGTTACAGCAGTTTGGACAGGCTGGCTTGTTTCATACCATAGCATTTACACAGAGAATGGAAAATCATTGTCAGATGAATTACCTCACGACCGTATAAGAGAATGATGTAGAAAAGGAGGGGAGGGCTGGGGGGGGTTATGGGACATTAGCAAGTGAGGTCAAGACAAGCCAAAGCCTTAATGAATTTCAAACTGACAAAAGTCCCTCCGTGTTTCAAAAAATAAGATATATGAACATATTTGACAGTTATTATATTTAAAACAAAGCAACTACCTCATGCAGCGTATAAAGTACACTGCCTTTTCATTCGGCAGCTGATAGATTGCTTTAAACTGACACAAAGTGTGAAAATGTTACTTAAACATCTATGTCTGCAATTCATACTTAATTCTGCTGGAGCGAGCAGCTGATTGAAATCATTGCCTTTGCCCAGATGTTCCGCACTTCTTTCTGAGCATGCCTCCTGATAGAGAGCTCTGACACAGTTTTTGGCTTTTGCTCTAATACTTCCAGCTGTATAAATTCTTTTATTGTCTGGATGTCTGGCAGGAAGCAGCAGAAAGTTAACAGAGGCAGCCATATACTAAACTGTTGAGTATTAAACAATAAATGTATCAGCAAACTAAATGGGGAAAGAATTCAACCTAAGATTACCAAATTTTCGCTTGTGTCTCTTTTTTTCAGGGTGAGCTGTAGCAGTTATTATAGGGTGAACCTAAGCCATGTGCTTATCCCTATTATAGAGAGCTTTGAAATGACGTTCCTTTAAATTATGAGTTTACCTTCATGAGAGATCAATAAGCAGTGATAGACTGTCATTGCTGATCTCTCTTTCTAAAAATACTAGTTACTTGGCAGCAACGACCACCCCCCCGCATCTCTGCCCCGGGGCTGTGTTTGAATAGATACTGGGCCCCCCTTGTAGGCTCAGGCCCCGGTAGTTCCTCCACTGATATACAGTGTATAGCTCAGAGACTCAGAAATGATTAAAGCCAGAGATAGCTAGAAAGCTAGTATTGTCTGCTGCAATTCACCAATGTTGCCTGCATCTACCTTTTGTGACTGCTTTGTTTTAAATCTTTTATTAAAATATGTTGTTAAATCTCTGGTGTGAAAGTTATTTTTGTATAAACTGGTCTTACATTATGTTCATTTTAATGGACTGGCGACTTGTTTCTTAAGAATAATTAGCTGCAAATGATCATACTGAGAGATGTTTTCAGCGTTTCATGCTTTTGTTGTTCTGTTTCCTTGGGGCAGATGTGGATGAATGCCAAGCAATCCCTGGGATGTGTCAAGGAGGAAATTGCATTAATACAGTTGGATCTTTTGAGTGCAAATGCCCAGCTGGACACAAATTTAATGAAATAACACAAAAATGTGAAGGTAAGAGCTTTCCAAACTCATCTGGACAAAATCATTTTAGTTTTAATGTAATAACTTTGTGTTTTAGGCATATTTCACAAGACAGAGCCAAAAGAAGAGGTCTCCATTAACAAATCAAATGTTATCATTAATCAATTTTAGCCAATTAAGTAAAGGTGGAACATTGAAATAAAGGTGCTCGTTCTCATTATAGAGACGATCATGTGTTTTGCTGTGCAGGCAGACTATATGGACATGAAGAATCATTATTTTGTAATAAGATCTTTTGCCATTTGTTGCAGTGCAAAAGGCGAAAATATAGTCCTTCATGGTGCATTTTGGTGCGTTGACCTACTTTTTATTCTTTATAGAAATGGAATCTTTCAAAACTGCACCATCAAACAATGCAAAAGTGGCACACCTGCCATGCTGTAGTCTTGTTCAGTAAATTAAAGTATGTAAAGAAACGTAAACCTGATAGAAGAGAGCCCTTTGTTATCTGTAGCCTAGGCGCCATCTCTGGGTTTCTACCATCCAGATGTTTTGCATAACACCTCCTGTGTCTATTGACTTTAGATGTTCTAAAGCTATCCAGGTATACAGGAAGTTGAAGGAAACAGATCCTTAAAAGGCCAAAGTGAGCAAAGGCTGAGCGACTGGCCCCAACACCCTTCCTAAGAAACAAGAAGAGAGGGGGTAATTTAAAATGTGCAGTAGCATTTCATTTCTACAGGAGTAGGCACTTACTGTTAACTCTCACAATATACAGTAGAGTTGAACTGAACTCAATTCAACCCTGAATAAAAACAGTTGAAGTCTCAGTTGAATAAATCTTAATTTTAAGAAGAATAAACATGTTAAAAGGATTCATAACTGTCCTTTCATATTTCATTCCCTGAATTTAGGTTATTTGCACATGTGGAACCAGAAATTGTAAATTGGATTAAAATATAAAAGGAAATAGGATGCGGTTTGGGATTAAGGGAGTTAATTTCACCAGGGTTTTGGTTGAATAAAGAAGCAGGTGCTTTGGCATCACGATATTATATGGTCTCATCTGCCTGTATTATCAACTATCTAGGATGTGTCTGGGAGCATTTACTAAAATGCTTGATAGAAGAGTCCCTTAACCGAATTCGCTCCATTACCTAAAAGGTCTAGCTTAGGCTAAGGCTTAACATGTCCTTACAGACAATCCTCCAGATATGTGCATTAAAATCAGCAGCTAGGATATTTGTTTCAGGAGTTTTCGCCATAGTTTATATAAAAATGGGGAAACAATAAAATGGTTACATTAAGAAAACCCTGAGATAGCACTGAAAGCCACCACTCCCTCATCTCTGATTGCTAAGCCTGGATCCTTACCATACCTCTGCTGTATCCGATTCTTTGTGGATTTGCCATATGTTATGGACAGAATCAAATCATGCAGAATTGCTAATTCCACATCCCTGCACTGTTTGCAACAGGAGAGGTAACCTCCATTAATATAGGTGAGTAGCTCATTCCAGAAAAAAAAAGCTGCCGCTTAAAACAGAACCCCCCCCCCCTCTTACCCCCCGCACTGCAAGGGTTAACTTCTAGTTTTGGTTTAGGGAAGAAGACAAGTTAAACTCAGCTGATCCTCCATACCGGCTGGCTGTGACATCACTCCCTCCTGCCTGACTCCGCTGCAGCGATGGTGTGTCCCTCGGTGTCCTCACGTCCTATACACTGTTTATAGAACATGATGATCTTAGACCGCTGCGGCAGAAGGGAGGCGAGGCTAGAAGGACCGGTCCATGCAAGCCGGCTTCAAGGATCGGGTGAGTATAACTTTTTTTTTTCTTCCTTAGACCAAAATGAGCAGTTACCAAAAGTTAATAAAAGTTATGCCCGGAGATCTTCTTTAAGGATATATTCCTACATTACTTAACCTCTTGCCGTCCGGACGGTCGGCGGACTCACATTTGATTTATCATTTAATTTAGGGGGAAACAGTTTTTTTTCCGGTGATTTTTCCTTAATATATTAAAAAATAAAAACCACAGTGATGATTAAATACCACCAAAAGAAAGCTCTATGTGTCCCTAAAAAATGGTATACAATTCAGTTCAGTACAGTGTTGCATGACGGAAAAAATGTCAGTCAAAGTACCGCAGCGCTGAATACTGAAAAATGGCCTGGATGGGAAGGGGGTATAAACATCTGGTCAGCAAGTGGTTAAAGTGTATATATGAACACAAATTGAATATATTGCAGCACTTTTAGCTTTTCAAACTTTACTGTATTACAAAGTGCTGTAAATCAAACAAATGGAGCTTGGCTCTAAGAGGAAAGAGCACAGATACTATCCAATCAGAGGGCTGCTGCTCCTTTACTATCCAATCACAGCTATGACCTAGCTATACTGATTTTGACTAGCTATAGTTTCCGGTGGGGTATCTAAATTAGAAAACTGGTGACATTTAATAACAGATGCTTTAAATTTCACACACATGTATTAAAACTGGGTATTTAGCTATTTGCTTACACTTAACAGAATGCTGACAGCTTGAAGGTGGTTTCCCCACTGATTGTGCCTGTTGCGGCTAGTGAAATTTCTTTACACACATCATACAGGAAGCATATCCACTAAGTGAACTTAAAATTAATCAGCAACTTGTAAAATCTCTACTGAGCTAAGGTGGTGTAGCACTACACCGTAGGAGCCGCTGGTTGCCTGGTTCACTTCCAGTCTGTCTAGGGGACGATCTTCAGCTGCACACCCATTAGCAATAACCGCACTTCTTCTTCTTCTTCTTCTTTATTGAGCATCTTCACTGGGGAGAGAGGGTATAGGGGTTCTAGGTGTCACGAGGTAACCAACAGAAGCTCCAGACTCACCAGACTTTGTAGAAGTATCAGTGTAGATCCACCTGGGAGACAGCAGATAGCCACTGATGTAACTGACAGACAGGATGGATGCAGATCCTCAATCAGGAAATACACCAACCATGCTCTGAAGTCCACTTAGTTCCAGGGTACTTCAAGAGCCTGCACTGGTCCCGGTTCTCTTCCTCTTTCAGTCTCACAGGCCTCCTCCATGTTAGAGGCCTCAGGGAAACCTTCTCCCTCACACCAGCCCATGCCCACCCCCAGGCTGAGCAGGACCCAACAGTAATCCATGGCTGGTCTGAGCACATGGCAAATCCCTCCAGTATACTGTATGTACCCCTATCCCAGCATGCACCATTGGATGAGAGAAGCCCAGTGATTGGCTGCTGTACTGTACATACATTACAGTATGTTCCAATGTCATGCACCCGTTCATGGAAGAGGTACGGTGGATCTCAGCTGCGGTTCTAACTATTGGTTTAGGCGGTTGTCAGGCTTTAATCCCAGGCGGCTCTCTCAATCACAAATGGAGAGTTTGGGATTTAGACATCATGGACCGCTAAATGATAATCAATAACAGAAGGCGATGTTGCACACGAAATATTAAGTCATATTCTTGATTAGCCAATCACATCTGGGAGTTGTAATATAAGTGGATAAGGCAGTCTCTATGTCAAACAGCAGAGGCAATTCACTTAAACATCATAAGCATATTTGTATTGAAGTAATAAGAGTTGTTACTGAGAGGGCTCCACTAGGTGGCAGCGTATAGGATCCAACACAAGTGAACAACAGTCCATAAGCAGATACTTGCGGTTTGGGGTGAAGAAGCAGTAGCTCAAATGAAGAGGACTCCAGGGGAAGCTGGCTGCTGGGGGAAGAGTTGGATCCGGCATGGTTCCAGGGTGAGTGGAGAGGTTCCTGGGGTGTTTGGGCAATGATCCCAATAATCGAACACCCCACAGCATTCCCGGCAGGTTTAAATAGCCCGCCGCCGTGACGTCACATGGCCGCAAGGTGCTTCCGCGTTCCAGCGTGGAACGCACAGTAGCTTCCGTCATGAGGGAGAAGGCCGGCGGCGGTCTCCCCGGCCGATGCGTTCCAGCCTGGAACGCAGTGGGCGAGAGCCGCGAACCTGAGGGACATTACATGAAATCACTGGTGTATTCTGTGGAAGCAAAATCTTGGCAGCCTGCCAGCCCTCTAATGGAAACACACAGCACAGAGTTTTTGTTGTAATCTTTGAGAATGATTTACTTCACAGTACATGCATCTAGAGAGGTCGAGGGTGTCATTCCTCCATCACTACGTTCACAGGTTCCTGCTCCTGTTTTTAGAACAGCACTGCACACTGACCATCTTTACACATGCCCCACATTTTCACTTGAGCGCTGTGATCTTTTTCTTTGTTGTATTCTCCATACAGGTTACTGTTAGCCTTTATATCAACCTAACATGAACACAAATCCTAACTAACTCAACAGTTTCTTCATCTTTGAAGTCTGCATAATGTTTTTATCTTCCTGTCAGATAATATGTTCTCAGGAGCATCAATGAGAGGAAGAGCAGTTATTTCCCTACATGTACTGCAAAATCTGATTGGCTCTTAATAATTAAAATGATAAAGAACTAAGCTAAGCCTTACTAACACAGACTAATAAAATGACTGCAATAAACATATTCGCAAAACTGCACCCCTTTTCATGAAGGATTTTTTCATGCCTTTAATTTCATTATTTTTTCTATAATTGTTATTTCCTCAGCAAGATATAATTGATGTCTGAATCAAGGTAAAAATTCCTTAATACGATGCAAGCTTTCAGTGCTAATTAAAAGCAATGCAGGGATCAGCCTAAAATAATGGGACACAAAAATAAAACTTGCCATTGTAAGGAAATGTGGCAATTGCTTGCACAAAGCAATATCAAGGACTCCTCATTTTAGACCATGTCCTGGTTTTTAATCAGAGCAACATTCTCCTTAAAGTGCTGTAAGCAAGTTTAAAGGCTGTGCAAAGCTAAAAAATTGGATAAATTGGCAGGCGGTTAGAACCCCTGGTAGGTTTTTATTGCTGTCTTTCCCTAGTGTGGAGATAAATCCTCTCTATTTGTTCTAAACACCATTGTCACTGACACTTGTACTGGTGTCTAAGAGGTTATTTCCCTCACTTTGGAGAGATTTCCTTTTACTTCCTGTACAGGATGCAGGAACAAAACCTGGCAGGAGTTTTAAGCCTTCTCTCCTTTATCCAAAAATATATTGTTGGCTTTAGACACACTTTAAAGTAGATCTAAACCCAAACAATAAAACTCATATAAGTGTTAACTAATTTAATTTAATTTAAAATGTGGTTTTCAATCTTCTGAAAGTTTCAAAAATACCACCACAATTTTACATGTAGCTGTATCACATTAAATGTCACCTACTTAGGTTTACGTCTACTTAAAAGAAATTTGCTGCCTATAATTTTGATTGTTTGCGATTACCTATTTTGCTAACAATTTAGAACTTATTTCAAATATCTATATACTTTCAGAGTCAAAAACTCTGCTATTGAATTCTAAAATCAGCATTAGAGTAAGACTGTACCTGCTATTGTTTTTATAAGATGTAAACTCATTTTACATGCAGATTCTTATTTTTTCTATGTCTTTTCCTATTGAGCTCTCTCTGGTCTTTTCTGGCCAGTTATGGAGCTGTTGCTAGCCTCTTCTCATGAGCTACCAGCTCTTTAAGCCCTGGCAACAGTTAGATCTCTAACAGGATCCGGCACCTCTGCCTTCTATGAAGCACTATGCCAATCCCACCATGCAACCTAAAGGCACTTAGTGTGGCCAAAAGATGTTAAGAAAACAGATTTTGGAACACGTTGCAAAAATAGCCATGGAGCTTTAAAGAGCTTGGGTTTGTGTATTGGCTACAGATCAACTCACCCACAATCCCTTGTGCTATTCCGCAAAGGTTTTACAGCAAATGATTATGATGTAAATCATCATATAGCTACCCTCTAAATGTTTACATAAACAGATAAAAAAATGATCAACCTTCAGACAAAAGTATAAACAGAGTAACAATGACTTAACAAAATCCTGCCTGTAATAAAATGTGTACAGAAGTCAGCAACTCATTTCAAGAAATGTTTCAAGTAACCTAAATTGCTATGTAGAGAGTGTAGTGGTTCACTAGCTGACCATATGTTACAATGTGGAAAGTGACCTTCCCAGGAGAACATGCATCTAGAGAAGAGATTATATGTTAAATAGCCATTTAAAATATAGTACAAGCAGTTCAGCTGCCATTGTATGGGATTTCATGTAACTTTGGGGGTTAACTTGTATAATTTTATTGACTGCAGAAAGTACTGCAGTACTCCCAGGGTTTTCAACCACATTTTCTGAGGCACATCAGATTAATTTGAATTTTGCAACCACACATAATCAACAAGGCTTAAACATTTCTGAGCTTTTGCCAGTCCAAACTGTCCAGAACCATGCTTCTCAGAAATATTTTTCCAGTGGTCTCTAGTTCAACCACAAATACATCAGAGGTCAGTGTGAGCCCAGCATAACCACAATATGGCAGCGTGGGAGAATGTTGGGTTGGCAGCACACAGTTGTCCACTGAGTGTGCCAATGAGTGTGTGATTGCTGGTGCCTCCAAGTGACCACAGGTGATAGTTCTTAGTTTAGTTTAGATACACAAAGAAAAAGCTGACATTTTTTGTCAGGGAAAGACTCATTGCTATTTAACCAGCCCTAGATGGGTACATCTGAGGATGAATATATGGGTACTTGCCTAAAAGAGATCTATAGTAAAATAAGCATTTTTGTATTTTAATTTTATTTATTTATTTTTTATTCTTCAACCTCAATTCCCAAAAAGTTGGGACACTTTGTAAAATCTACATAAAACAGAATGCAATGACCTGCAAATCTCAAACCCATATTTTATTTAAATTAGAAAATAAAAAACACATCACATGTTTAAACTGAGAAAATGTACGATTTAAAGAAAAAAAAAAAGGTAATTTTGAAATTCATGGCAGCAACACTTCTCAATAAAGTTGGGACATGGCAACAAAAACCTGGCAAAGTAAGTGGTACTAACAAGGAAGAGCTGGAAGAACATTTTGCAACTAATTAGGTTAATTGGCAACAGGTCAGTAACATGATTGGGTATAACAAGAGCATCTTAGAGAGCCAGAGTCTCCAAAGTAAAGATGGGCGATGGGCAGAGGTTCACCAATCTATGAAAAGCTGTGTCTAAAAATTGTTGAACAATTTCAGAATAATGTTTCTCGTAAAATTGCAAAGACTTTAAATATATCATCTACAATACAGAGTATCATCAAAAGATTCAGGGAATCTGAAGAAATCTCTGTGTGCAAGGGACAAGGTCGAAACGCAATATTGGATGCCCGTGATAATTGGGTCCTCAGGCAGCACTGCATTAAAAACAGTCATGATTCTGTGATGGACATCACTGCATGGGATCAGGAATACTTCCAAAAATCACTGTCTGTGGACACAGTTCGCTGTGCCTTTCCAAAATGCCAGTTAAAGCTCTAACATGCAAAGAAGAAGCCATATCTGAACATGATCCAGAAATGCCGCCGTCTTCTCTGTGCTAAAGCTCATTTAAAATGGTCTGTTGCAAAGTGGAAAACTGTGCTGTGGCCAGAAGAATCGAAATTTGACAATCTTTTTTGGCAAATGGGCACTGCATTTTCCAGACTAAAGAGGAGAGAGACCTTTTGGCTTGTTATCAGTGCTCAGTTCAAAAGCTTGTATCTCTGATTGTATGGGGGTGCATTAGTGTGTATGGAATGGCCAGCTTGCACATCTGTTAAGGCACCATCAATGCTGATCCAGATTTTAGAGCAGTGTATGCTCCCATCCAGATTACATTTTTTAAGGGAAGTGCCATTTATATTTCAGCAGGACAATGCTAAACCGCATACTGTATCTTTGACAACACCACGGCTTCATAGTAGAAAGTTTGGCTGCCTAACTGGCCTGCCTGCAGTCCAAACCTTTCACCAACTGAAAATATTTGGGCATCTTGAAACAAAAATAATTATTTGTGAATAAAATCTGGTTTTCTGAGATTTGCAAATCATTGCATTCTATTTTTATGTAGATTTTACACAGTGTACCAACTTTTCTGGAATTGGTGTGGTACCTCTATCTAAATTTTTTACATTAAAGTACATTGAGTGACACTTTGAGGTGTATTTAAAAGACATTCGCAGAGCCAAGAGCTTTGCAAACATCTGAGTTTGAGATTCTCAGCACATTATGGCCACTGAATGGAGCCGAAGCGCATAGGATCCTTGGCTCCATTTAGTGGCCATAATTCTCTGCTATTCTAAAGTAGATGTTTGCAGAGCTATTCGCTCTGCAAAAGTTTTATAAATACACCCCTTTCTTTATAGTATTGTCTATTACCTTTTACTTTGCAGAGCTTTATAAATACACCCTGTGGTATTTTCCTTTATTTTGTTATGTTAATAAAACCAACTGATAGAAGGGATCAGTCTTATGCTTCCTTTATGTTGTTCAATGCTGTATTGTTTAGTAGGCTTCTCCTGAGCTCTCAGGCACCAGTATGGATCCATTCATGTAACAGCAGTAACAGGATAGTGAGACAGGCTAGATCAGTGGTTCTCAACCTGTGTAACCTCAGGACCCACATTTGTCCTTGGTCATTAAGTCCTGGCCCAAGTTGTACTCCAATGGAACGCATGACATTGTGCTACCGCACGTTCCGATGCAGGCAATAGAACTGTGGGTGGGAGATGCGTTTGGGGTGCCATTCAAATGAATGGCAATGCAATGCACCTCTCACACCAGAACGTGATGTTGGTCCGATTGTGTGGTACAGTGTGTTAATTACACTGGACTGTGCAATTAATGCACTGTACTAGTGTGAATGGGCCCTCAAAAACACTGACAGACACACACAACCACGGACACAATCTCACACACTCACAGACATTCTCACACACACATACGCACTCCAAAATGTTTTTTGTTTTTTTTTATCCGACCAGTCTCCCTATCTTACGAGAACTGAAGTGGATCCTCAGCCTGGGGTTCAGAGTGGGCTGCTGTGCTCTGATGGAGCTCCATCCATATGTGTATACACCTGTACAGCTCTCTTGCACACCCTGTAGAGGTGCCAGGAGCCAGAATGTGACATCACTCTGGTCCAGGAACCTCTACAGGGCACGGAAGGGAGCTGTATGCAATGCACTTATGGATGAAGCTCCCTCGCGGCCATAGCCCTGGGCCACCCCACCCCACCTCAAGCTGACACTCTGTATCGGGCAGCATATTTTGAATGGCTGCTTGGTGCGAGAACTGACAGTGCTGCACTAGGGGGAGGCTGAGGAGCCTCTCACCTAGAAAAGTGGAAGGCATTCAGGGACCCACTGAACATGAGGTCGCGACCCACTTTTGGGTCACGACCCACCAGTTGAGAAATAAGGCTCTAGATGACACACAGGTTCACTTTTTCCTTACATAGTAGTATTTGAGGTTGAATAAAGACATTAGTCCATCAAGTCCAACCTATTAGGATCTCATTCTAGGAGTACCTGTACCCCTGTATATTATGGTCCCTTAAGAAATCGTCCAAAAGTTTCTTGAACAATTCCACATTCTTTGCTGAAATCACTGTCTGTGGCAGTGAGTTCCAGACCCTAACTGATCTTACTGTGAAGAACCCCCTTCGCCCCTTGTGCTGGAATTTTTTTTCCACCAATTTTAGGTGGTGGCCTCTAGTTTTTGTAATGGAGTTAATTTTAAACAGTTTATCGCTAATGTTGCTACCACCATTGAACATTTTGTACATTGAGATCATATCCCCCCTTAATCTCCTCACCTCCAATGTGAACATGTTTAAATTTAGTAGCCTTGTCTCGTAGCTCTGGTCCTTTCAGTCCTAAAGCTACTGCTACAACAACTGGCCACACAGGAAGGTATTTACTTTTAGATCTGTTTGTAGCAGACTCTGTAACTGGTCTGCTACTGACAGATCTGCAAGACAATACTCAAATAAATCATATATCATATAAATAATGCATCATAAAACTGTGCTTAGATTCATGAGCATTATGCTCTGTATGGGATTTATTCAGATTTAAAAGAACACTATTCAATAAAGGCTCAAAGTTTAGAGCTTTGTTCTTACAGTGTTAAAACACTAAACTAATTTTTTTAAAAGCATCTATTAAGTATCAATAAGAAAGAAGAAAGTTTCCTCCTTGACTTAAATGTTCACCTCGAACAAAATTAATATACAAGTTTTTTTTTCTTTCATATGCTACCTGAGCTTCCTTACCATTAAACCTGCCTTCACAATACATTTCTAACTACCTTGTGTATTGTAAATACTTATATTTTTCAAGCCTATTTTCCCTTAATATTTTTCCATAAAGACTTCCATAAGGAAATCCTGTTACCCCTAAAACTTTGCTGCCCTAGGCCCTGGTCTGTAGGGCCTTTCCGTGGTTCTGGGCCTGTGTGACTGGTGGCTAAGTGCCTTATGAGAAATCTGCATTTTTCTTTTCATGTAATTGCGGATAGGATGCTTTACCCTAGTGCATTTTGGCTCTAGCCATGGAACAATTGCTCTGCTTAAAGAACTACAAGATGTGATCATTGTGAGTATAGGTTATTAACATTTTTTTCAAAAGAGCCTTATTATTTATTTTGTTCTCTGTGGAACTGGCCAGGAAATAGCCTAGCCTTATTTAATAAATATTTTCAGCAGAAGAAATTCGGCCGCAATGATTTAAAAGTCTTCCAGATGATAAAAAAAAGAATGTTAAATCATGTTATTTTGCTTATTTTCATCTAAATCATGTGCAACAGTGGGATTTTACACAGAACCTTTGTGACCAGCTCTCAGACTGAGGGCGTGAGTTAGGGACATTCAGAATGAATACTTAGGCCATATTTGGGATTTCTTAAACCACAAATGTTCCCTAAGGCCTTTTTAAGAGAGTCTGGGATGTCATTTACATATTCACTTCTTTTAACCAGGGATTTACCATCCTGTAGGAAATAGAACTCTAAATGAATTTATGTTTTTCTTAGTGGCTCTGGAGTGTGAATACCTGAAGATTAATGTTTAATACCAGCAGAGTTGTTTTTATGACCCATAAGGCAGAAGAGAAATGTAGACTGCCATTGATGCAACATAATTTTTCACATATAGATATTTAGCCATCCATTTAGCACTGAAATGGCGGACACATGCAGGCAGGCGCAGTGGCCGATTCCTTTCAGTGATGTGGTAGCTGTTAACAATGCAGGCCCAGTGTCACTGAGCACAGCCCTTCCAGCCACTGTGCCTGCCTATGTGACCGGGTAGTGGCCGGGCAGAGACTTTTATGGAATGATGCTGAGCTTGCACGTTTAACAGGCTCTCCTTCACTAAGCTGATTGTCTGTGTGTGTGTGCTACGGCCCACACATGCCATGGGAAAGATGGCTGCCTCAGGTGGCATCTGCTTCCAGCACATCCCTGAAAACAAGTAACAAGTAGCTGATAAAAAAGTAGATGAGATGGAGGATTAGCGAGGGGATAAAACTGCCCTGTTACATGCCTGGTTCTTGGAAAATAATGAGAACTTCCTGTGTGGGAATGATTACATTACAGTAGTAACACCTTCATCAACTCCCATTGTAGCTGAGGAGATGTAATGAAACAGTCTCTGCAAGATGGCATATTGATAAATACCTTTGTTTTGCATGCACAATTTTTACCTTGCAATTTCAGAGTGTTTCCATTATTAAAAAGATGCTTTTGTTCTGCTAAATGTAATACAGTAAACTCCCAGTTATCCGGCACAGACAGGGATCGGTAGGTACCGGATAACTGTGGTTTCTGTTTGCTTGAGAGTTAATAGTAACTGTCAAGCAACTGGCACCCCACCCCCTGCTCACGGCCCCATTCACCTGCCGGCTAGCTTCCTTGGCTATTTCAAATTTCAGTAGCCAAAAGCAGACTGGGTATTGAAACCCCACCCACTGGACAGAGACGCGGGCCTGAGAAAGTTCTTGAAAGTTGCTTGAATGTCAATTAATGGGGAGCTTACTGTAGTGATATATTCCAGGGTGATGTGTATTGAGAAAGGAGTTATTACTGTTGTGAGTTTCAATCTGTTCATGTTAAAGGTTCAGTCAGAGTTTGTGCCACAATGATTTATGAAGTAAATTGCTGACATAATTATGTGTCTATTAAAAAATAACAAGCTGCAAAGGATATGTGACAGTTTGTGTGCATGTTTGCACTTGGAGCACTGATTCATGTATTGGGTTACATTTGTGTGCTTCTTAATGGCTTGTGAGTTCAATTATATAAATAAATATGATATCATTCATTTGTTCTAGATATTGATGAATGTGCCACAATCCCCGGGATCTGTGAATCTGGTGAATGTGCTAATACAGTGAGCAGCTACTTTTGCAAGTGTCCAACAGGGTTTTTTACATCGGCAGATGGATCAAGATGCATAGGTAAGCTTCCTCAAGTCTATATAGTATAACGTATATAAAAGCTGCTTACGTCTGAGTCTAACAAGATGTCATTGTGCTGTTCTTTTCACCAGATATTCGTCCTGGCCATTGTTATTCATCGCTATCTAATGGCCGCTGCACCAATCAGCTCCCCCAACTGCTACCTAAGATGCAGTGTTGCTGTGATACTGGAAGGTGTTGGGCTCCAGCAGCAAATATAGCACCCGAAGTGTGCCCCTTCCGTGGGACAGGTGAGCCTATATACTAAGCAATTAAGAAACATGGAGCAGCTCTTGCCTCTTGTCTCCAATCCCGCTGCTGGAACCTCGGTGCCTGGTAAAGTTTCTGCCAGAGCCTTCACTAAGCAATAGGTAAAAAGCGGCACTCTATCTACGACTAAGGCCCAGTTTGGGGGTTGAGACATACAGTATAAGCATTTGTTGGTTTGCTGCTTAAATGCCTTTTTGCAAATAAAGTATTGGATGGACGGATCCCCTTACTAGTGCCGCTTTTTACCTAGAGCTTGTATATTAAGCTTTTGATATTTTCTAAATTATTATTTTTTCAGGGTTAGTGTTAATATATCAATACATACTAACTAGTATTAAAAATAAGCTCATTCATATTGCGGTATGTATTTCTGAGTAAAGAAAATAAAGATATTACAGTAGTTTTAATCTATTATTGGAAGCTCTGGTATAAAAATACCTTTAAAAAGACTTCTGATGTACAGGAGATGGGTGAAATAGATTTTATTTATTTTAGAATTTTCAGACTGCTGGGATTTTTTTTCAGGAATCATTCAGTGATTTAAATGGCATACACTGTGGTATACATGAGTGCATAGGATTTATGAGAGTTAATACTTATATGCACAAATACCAGTGTGTACAAATATACATGACTTACAGTTGGAACACATAGCTGTAGTATCTATAGAAAAATAATTTCAATATACCCTTGGACATTTTAGCCTTGTCTCAGTGTGACGTGTATGGATTTTGAATACCTACATCTTTTTACATTGTTTGTTAAAGAAGAACTCCGAGGAACATTATTCTTAACCCGTCCAGTGGGGCTAGCACTGCAGGGGTTAAGTGCTCGTTTTGGTCTAGGGAGTAAATTAACAAAGTTATACTCACTTGATCCTCTCAGCTGGTTTCTTTTAAACTGATCTGTGGAGCCTCTCTTTCCCTCCACTGCAACAGTCTAAGGTCTGGTAAATCATTATGTTCTATATAGAGGACGCCAAGCGACATTCTATTGCTGCAGTGTAGCAGGAGACAGGCTGGAAGGAGTGCTGTCACAGCTGGCCGGCTCGGAGGAACGGATGAGTATAGCTTTTTTTCATTTTCCTCCCTAGACCAAAACGAGCAGCTAACCCTTGCAGTGCGGGAGTAGCCCCACTGCAAGGGTTAATCATAATTTCCACCGGAGTTCTGCATTAATGATAATATATTTTTGAAGCTGAAGTCCACGCAAACATCTAAATACACATAATTACACATAAATTAACTTTTTTGAGTTTTTGATTGCACAAAGAGATAGTTAATGTACAAATCGGCCATGGAATTGTAAAATCATCTGCTTCACAAGGTAATTTCCTGTATTTCACTGTAACAATTTTTTTGCTAATAAGCTAATAAGAAGGTAATTACATAAATACGTAAAATGGTAGCAGGTCTATGCTGTTGCACATGCACGAACAACACAAGACTGAATTCATGACTTGTGATTCTGACAAAATGGTCATGTCAGTGACCTCACTTCAGTGCAGTTTAGTTAAATGGGTGGTCACCAACTTTCCCTTGTTCTGCAGAACTTTGAAGGAACATCAACACAATGATAAGGTTATTACTGTCAGCAGGTTCCCAGGCTTAGATTATCAGTGCTGGGAAGTGTAACCTAATTGGTTCCTAGTTCAGCCTCTCCTTCTCCTGAATACTGCTTTACATTGAAATATAGGAGTCCAATATAAAGAATGTTTATGCTAGGTAAATGGAAAAAATAAATGTAATAATTTGTTAATAAATACAATACTGATCAAATGGTTTACTTTTATATTGATCTGGATTGCAGCTTTAGTCTTTTCAAGAACTATTTTAAATATACTTGTAAAAGAGATCAGCTTTATCACCCACCAACTCACTAAAAACAATGCACTCCCTTTTGTAGCTGATTTAATTGGGCTGATTTACTAAAGTTTAGGATTGAAGGAACTGATAATTTTTTGCTCAATAAATTGTGTGTATATTTACTTAAATTCTTGTTTACTTATTTAATCTACATATGATTGGATATTCAAAATGAGCAGGAATTTGCTTTTCACTTGAATCGATAACTGGAATGAATATTCACACAATTTATTCAGCCTCCTAATCTCAGTAGTTGTTAAACCATAAATGCCAAGCTAGACTAAAACCGTAGAGAGTAGATATCCAAATTCAGGGTAATGCGTTTACGATTTGTTTTTAATAATATTTTTCTTTTTTTTAATTCTAGATGATTACCGTAAACTGTGCACAATGTCTTGGGTGCGTCCTGGACAGATCCCTGGAATGGAACCAGGACCAGTCATTCCTCCTGGCGGGCACTTTCCAGATTACCCTCCTGCAATAGGTCCACAGATCCCACCAGGCTATCCTCCTGTCTTTCCACCTCCACTTATTCCTGGATATCCTGTGCCTTCCCGGGTTCCTCCAGGTAAAATACAGCAAAAATATTTATTTTTTCTTATTTTTTTTATTTGTTGGGATGTGCTTATATTTTGAATGATGTATAAAGTATTGTTTTGTCTTTCTGAACCTTCCAGAACACACTAAAGTAAAATGTGTTGATTAGTAGGAAGAAGATAAAAATATTAGCTAAAATGACCTCTCTAGAACTTATGACCTTCCTGTGATTGCCAGACCTGGCAGAAAACAGATACTGGAGTATCGTATGGGCTCTCTCATAGGGCTAGATCATGAATGCCCATGGAGGCACAAATTTGTGGCAGCCAGTTACTGACCTTGCCTTTACACATATGTCACTCATACATCACAGTTCTGTGCCTGGACTGGAGAGGAAGGTAGGCAGGCCATTGCTGCAGTTTTGCAAGTAACATTTCAGCTTGTTTCTTTAGAAGATAGCAGAGGGTGGGCAAAATGGTGGGGGTTTACATTTGACTTTAGTTCTGCTTGATTGAAATGCCCTGTAAGATTTTACTTGTGCTCAGCAATCCAGGAACCTTTATTATAGCAACCAGAGGGCTATAGGAGATAAGCGTGTTGGTTAAATGATACATTTTAGGAGATACTTCATTCACACAATTGTGTCTGCAGCAAACATAAAATCTAGGTAGGAAGACCCAGCAGTTTCATACATGAGGGTGACTTTCTTTCCTTTTGTTGTTCTTACACACATTAATGATCATTCAGAGTTTTAGATGAGCACATGTAAAATAATACAATTTCACCATTTTCCTTCAAAAAGTCATTCAACTTTTTATTTACAGAACTAAACATGCATATGCACAAACAACACTGGCTGCAGTGTTTATAATATAACAAAACACCTTTAACAGTCCAATTGTACAAGACAAAAAAAAATCTAACACTAATTCTTATTTTCCCGTAATGATCCCAGAGACTCATCAGATTTTATTCTGTTGAAATTATTGTCAGATACAGGGTAATAAGCATCACATAGTAGCAGCTTAAAGAGAGAAATGTACAATTGGATTGTAACATGTGTAGCTGGCTTGAGACTTCGAGAAAGTGTAACAACCAAAATGGTAAGGTCAAACACAAACTGTAGGAAGTTGCCCTTTTTAGCAGTAAACTGCAACATGTCTCCTCCATGCTAAAGTGGATTAGTTCATCATAAGTTTCTGTGAAGGTAGCTCCTGTTAGACCGGCCATAAACCAAAAACACATCAACAGTGATAACGAGGAAAACATTATGGGGTCTATTTATAAAGAACTTGCAGATCCATTCACCCTGCAAATCTCTGTGAACGTTCACTGTGCAAATAGAGGCAAAAAGAATGCTTGAAGTATGTTTTCTTTTCAGGTCGAATGTAATGTTAGGAAAATACCTCATAGAGCTGAGGAGCATAGAAAATACATACTTCTTTTCTATGCTCCTCTTCTCCATCTAGTGGCCATAATGTGCTATATTCTGAATATTACATTCAACTTAAAAAAAATGAATTCACAGGGCTAATGGCTGTGCAGTGCGTGAATGGCTCTGCGGATTAGCAAATTCACCTAGGTGAATGGCTTTGCAAATTGATTATAAATAGACCCCTATGTGTATGGCCGAGCAGAGTGCGTGAGTTACACATTAGTGCTACCACCTGTATTAGGTGGGGTATAAGGCCTTGTTCACACCAAGCGCGGAGCAGATCAGTTACAGACCGGATCAAAACTGCGTCCAATGTATTCCAATGGTATTTTTTGCTCCAGCTCACATGGCAGCTTGCAGGTCCAGAGCAGGTGAAAAAACTGCGGCAGACCCTATTTTATCTGCTCTGGATCTGCTCTGGATCTGCAAATGCATCAAAAACGCATGCAAATGCCTGGAACGCACTGAAAGCCCATTTTAAACTTTAAAAACATTATTATTTTTTAGCCAAAAACGCGTCAAAAACGCGTCAAAACGCATCTAAACGACTAGCACTAGCACTAGCGTGCGTGTGCAGAGACCTGACCGGATCTGCTCTGCATTTGGTGTGAACAAGGGTAAGAAAATCTGCTTTCCTAACTTCAAAAGAGCACAAAAACATTGACCAGTATGTTGTATATGGGGAAAAGAACCTGTGATACAGTGGAGATGAGCAAATATGAGTTGTTGATCCCAGTTTTAAAGGCTGTATTTTTCTGGTGACACAGATAGGGCTTTATTCTTGATCACAGGCAGCTGGCAACATCCACATAAATTTAAAGGAAGGTAGATGGCTGAGGGAAATATAAATGCTTTTGGTGAGCCTGCATACTGACGATCAAGTAGATCAAGTCAGTGGTAAGAAGTCAGTGGTCAAGTAAGCGGCACAGCAATTGCACAAGACTTTGCATGGCATATGTCTCTCACATTTTGAGCCCAGGTGCAGCCGAGTTGTCCTTTTGCATAGGACAATGCATGGTGTAGCAGGTCTTAAGAACTGTGAAAAAGATTGTATAAGATTAAATATTTGAATCTTTAACTAATGTTACGTCTAAGTCACTTTAATTAAGACTGCTTACTATCATATTTCTTTGCCTCTAATGTTGTTATGTCTGGTACAGAAGACAGAATATATTAATCTCTTAGCATTATTTTTGTACAGCTTTCAGCCTTGTGTTGTTTGGATTTTGTAGTATAATGAATGTCTCTTTAGCTGTCTGCCATGTGGGCTGCTTAGTAGACACAAATTTTCATGCTGCTATGCAGTGACTTTAGCAGCATTATTAGAACCCAGGGCCGTAGCGAGGGCGAGGCGACTGAGGCTCTCACCTTGGGCGCAGTTACGTTACGGGCGGGGGGTGCGCAGCCAGCAGGGAGAAGTAGGGCTTCTCCCTTCTCCTCTGGATCCCTGCTGCTTTCCCCCATCTGTATGCAGCGGCTATACAAAGAGAAGTGAAGCGCTGCAGCCACAGGGACACACGGAGGAGGGAGCCGCTGTCACAGCAGCATGGCCGGGAGAGAGCTGCTCATCCAGGATCTGACAGCTCTCTCTCCTCACCGCTCGGCCATGCTGCTGTGACAGCGGCTGCCTCCTCCGCCACCCCGCCGGCTTCATCGCTTCCTTCACTTCTCCTCGGATCCCCGCTGCACAGATGCGGGGAGAGCAGCGGGGATCCAGAGGAAAAGCTGCAAACTGAGGCCCCCTCTGTGCGTGGTAATGTACCGATCCTCTGTGCAGAGCAAACACTTGAGCGATCAGCTGATCACTCCAGTGTTTGCAAATAACTGGGGACACATTGTAGTGGCGAACGTCGCAGTGAGAGCAATCATTTTAGAGCTATCAATCACTAATAACACTAAACTGATGAGCGGTAAAAGCTTTTAAAGCGTCGGCTACGGCCAATTTTGGGTATTATCTTTTTTTGAGGTTTCGCGCGCACACGCAATTTTAAGGCTTGACATGTTTGGTGTCTTTTATCCCGACGTGACCCCGTCTTTTTTATTTTAGCAAAAAATTGGGTAATAATAAATGTTTTATCATTTAATATAGGGGAAACTGTTTTGTTTTTTTAATTTCAGTAAGTATTTCTTACTATAGTAAAAAATAAAAACCCCAGTGGTGAATAAATACCACCAAAAGAAAGCTCTAACAGTCCCTAAAAAATGGTATAAAATGTATTTCAGTACAGCGTTGCATGAGGGAAAAAATGTCAGTCAAAGTACCGCAGCGCTGAATACTGAAAAATGGCCTGGCCAGGAAGGGGGTTTAACACCGCAGACTTCAACTGGTTAAATTAAAATATTAATGTAGTATGATTTATTGCAGCTACAAATTGCAGTAGTTTACACCTAACTTGCTATTCATGCTGCCACCTTCTGCTTTTTGCCTCCTTTATTACATTTCTTTGTGCTTGTGCTCTTATTTATGTCATATTTTATTTCTCATACTCTTTTTTTCTTCCAGTGGTGCTGCCAGTAAACCTCACTCATCAGCAGCCTGTGACCGATTACTGTGTCTTATTCCGGAATCTGTGTTTGCATGGCCGCTGCGTACCTACTCCTGGAAGCTATCGTTGTGAGTGTAACAAGGGATTCCAGCTGGATGGTAGAGGAGAATGCATAGGTAACATATTTTATTTTTTGCCCTTAATGTTTTTGACAACATTTTTAATTTAGTTTAAATATACTGAACAGTACAATAAATTAACTAAACCGAGCTCTAGCTTATACCATGCAGTCTCAGACAATAGAAAAGTGGCAAAACAACTACATTGTAATGTACTTGTTGTGAGACACATGCAGTTTAGGAACCTACAAGATACAGTAAATAACACCCCAGTGAAACATTTCGTATGGTTATGTGCTTTATTCAACTTTGCCTATTGGTATGGGTCCCTGTAATGTAACAAATACTGTATATCCACAGAACAGTCAGGTTGTTTAAAGATCTTGATGAGACATACCGTGATGATTTTTAATATGTGTGTGTGCTGATAAATCCTTTCAAATGAAGGCAAAAAAAACTATTATCTTAATATGATGGGTAGCATGGAGAAAAAAATGTAAACTATGGATGAATGAGAGATTAGCTGTGTGGATATTATACGCGGACCACCTGCTGATGGGAACAGATGTCACCATTGTGATATCTGTTTCATCTGTCCAGTTTTTTCCCCCATCTTGCAATGGTGGAAAAAACTGAGATTACCGGACCCATGTTGGTCTATGGGGAGTCGAATGTAAACGCACGTATGTCTGTTTACATCAGATTACCCCCAATGCAGCAGGATCAGATCCAGTAAAACGGAACTCTGATCTGTCTGTTTTTCTGGGGGTAACCGGATGTAAATATATAGCATTCAGGCGTAGGACTGGCACGGCGGGTCTCTGTGGCTGGATGAGGGGAGATCAGCACATCCCACCATCTGATCTCCCCTACATCACTTCCACATTCAGCCTATCATTTCTCCAGCTGCTGTTGCCAGAGAAGAAGCTAATGAAGCAGATCTCTGCTTTATTCGCTTCTTTGGGGTCCCTAGGTGACAATAGGGGTCTAATAGATCCCTAATGTCTCCATAAAGACGACCTGTCACTGTGTCTGTGCTATCACATTGGGGCTTATTAGTCCCCTATTTGATAGCAATAAAGTTAAGTGGTAAAAAAAAAAAGAAAAATTAAAGTCACATATAAAAAATGCACAAAAATATTTAAAAAACACAAAAAGTCCCCCGCCCCCACATACTCATCTATACAAATGCAAACACGCATTGGGTGCACATACGTATGAAAATTATGATTACACCACACATGTTACATAGCACTGCAAACATCAGAATGTGAGGAATAATTCTAGGCCATCAACCACTGCTTACACTAAATTGTTGAGCGGTAAAAACTTTTAAAGTGTTGCTAATGGCCAATTTTGGATATAGTCGTTTTTTTCAATGTGGTGGGCGCACACAATTTTAAGATTTCACATGCTTGGTATATATTTACCCGACTCAACCCCATCTTTTATATTTTACCAAAACATTGGGTAATCATAAATGTTTCATAACATAACGCAGGGAGAACTTTTTCAATATTTTAGGTAATTTTTTTCTTTATATAGTAAAAAATAAAAAAAAACCCAGTGGTGATTAAATACCACCAAAAGAAAGCTCTAAGTGTCCCCCAAAAATGGTATAACATTTATTTCAGTACAGCGTTGCATTTCTGAATAAATGTCAGTCAAAATAACGCTGCCGTGAATACTGAAAATTGGCCTGGACAGGAAGGGGGTTTAACACCCCTGTCTTAAAGTGGTTAAATAATTGACAGCGTTGGAATTATATCTATCACAAAAATTTTAGTTAGTCCTTATCACAGGTAAACATGCCATAACTGACTGACAGCTGACAATGAACATTACATATCAGACAATTCTGATCTCTGGTTTAAAAATGGCAATGCAAAGCTGTTTATATTTACTGTATATAATCTGTTTGTATCATTGTCTAAAGCTGAGAGGGCTCTTATTTTACAAATACCGTATATACTCGAGTATAAGCCGAGTTTTTCAGCCCATTTTGTTTGCTGAAAAGTCCCCCCCTCGGCTTATACTCGAGTCAGCGTCTGGAGCTGGTCAGGTTTCTTCTTACTTATCTTTGCTGCATGTGTCTGATTTCATTTAAAGATCATTGGGAATCAGTGTGAGCTAAGAAGGAATGTCCACACACAAGTCCTCTTTTTTTACTTTAACATTCTGTATGATAGACAGTTAGAGCCATAAAAACCCCATGAGTAGATTCAGATTCTATACTAGTATAGGGTTGTGCTAAGGGGCTGGAGTAGCTGTCAATAATGCTTCCTAAATTTGATGGTTATCAGTAATCACTATGAGGGTTATTCACAAAGTTGCCGAATGAATAACCGACCCGAAGTGAAGCTGTTCGGCTATTCACTTCAGGCTTGTACGGCTAATTTCATCCGTACAAAGGCTGAAATCAGCCGTACATCGTCTTGGTTTGACTGGCTTCGGGTTGGCTAAACATGCTCAGCATGTTCGGCTGAGCTGAAGTGCAGAAGGAGTTCGACTCAGCTGTTCCAACATCTGGATCGGCTGAGCCGAACCTTCGGCAGGCTACTCGCTGCAGTTCAGCTTATTCTCATAGGGGCCGAACGGCAGTGAGTGAATAGCCGAATGCCAGCGACATTCGGCTCGGCTATTCTGCTTGGTACCTCCGTAGTACCGAGCAGAATAGCAAATCAGTGCAAAAAGTAGGGGAAAAAGGAAGAAAATAATTGTTTAAAAATGATAAATCTTAAAATATAAAGATTAAAAAAATTTTTTTTTAAATTAAGATCATTGAAAAAAACAAAAATGAAGATCAATGGACAAAGAATAAACAAAAATAAAGATCATTAAAAAAAAAAAAATTAAAAAAAGAAACAATTAGGCGGAGCTAGCAGTGACCGCTAGCTCCGCCCAACTTTTTCCTCTAGCAGGTCCCGGCCAATCAATAACAACTTGATAGATCTGTCATTGCAACTGGGCGGAGCCAGCCTTGAGATCACGGCAGGCTCTGCCAAGTTAGCATTGTGTAATGACAGTTCAGCATCCCCAGGTAACCTGATGGGCAACCCAGGTAACCTAACCTGGGGACGCTGATCTGTCATTGCAACTGGCCGGAGCCAGCCGTTCGGCCCACTTCGGGTTACACCACGGCTCAGTCGAGCCGAAGCATATACCTTCGGCTCGACTGAGCTGCTCGGCCAACTTCGGGAGCTTTACGGGCTATAGTGAATAGCACGTACAACAGCCCTTCGGTTCTACTGAACCGAAGGGCTCCGGCAGCCGAAGCTAGCTGGAGCTACGCCGGATCCTTCGGCTAGCTTTGTGAATAACCATCTATGTGTATGCATGCGTGTATTTTTAATAGTAAAAATTATTTAACTGACAACTGGCAGACAGTAGCCTTGCTATATAAACTGAACACAAGAAGTGTCCTCCTGTAAATGGCTCAATGGTCTTCCTTTCAGATGTCAGGCATGCTGTTTACCACCTAAACGATATGTGCCAATAATGGCATATGAGCCAAACTTTAAGAAATTTTAACCTGAAGATTGTTTAATCCAAGGGAGAGCAAACAGAGCCAGCATGTAATGGGTGCATGCCAGAAATGGTATTCACCAGATTAAATACCTTCAGGTTTGTTTTATAAGGCCAAAAAAAAAATTTCCTTTTCAGTGATCTTTTTTTCAATTACTGGGTAACGGGAAACATAGAAATTAGAGACAAGAAATTGTTCAGAGCTCTTACCAATTGGGAAAGTAGTATGGTTTTTCCAACTTCAGTGTAGTGAAATCAAAATGACTACTTTTACTATTTTTTTTTTTTTGCTGAAGAATGGATTCTTTTTTATGTAGTCTTTCTATTTACCACTGGTAAACGTTCAGAGCAGTTTATTAAACTAGCCAGGAAGCCAAAGCTAAGTAGAAAATGCACATTCCAACAATCCCAAGAATGCCTCAGATATTTTGAAAACTTCTCCCTGAAGGAACTATATAAAAGTTTGGTCACAACTTTCTAAATAAATAATATTAACATGATAAAATATGTTGTAGATGAAGAGAACCATAGAAAAGAAAAACACAATTATGATGTTTATTTTTAAATCATAAGCTTAGGGTTATTACTAAAGTAAACATCTGTCTCAGAAGCCTCTGATGGAAGCTACCAATTGGCAATTTACAGGCTGTGGTTAGTGAAGGCAAACATTTTCAAAAACTTCCCTGTTAGTGAAGCCACTACTCTGGAACTAGTGTGCAGTCCATCAGTTGGGTGTAAAGGTATTTTTAAATACACTGTATAGGTATTTTTAGCAGATTTCCTTACACCAGTGGAGGCTGACCTGTCTTCTGCCTGAGTTCAGGGCTTATAACTGATACTCTGCCCATACTACTGCAGGTGGATATAGCGGGACCAGCGCTCATTGTACCGCTCAATGGGATTATCCCATCAACGGTAGTTAATTAACTGAGCGATTGTGATGATATAATCCTATCATCGGTCAGGAAGGAGTTAATGCTGTTAAGAGCATGAGCAGGAGATGCAGGTGAAGGTAGATCCTCGATATGAATGTTATGAAACATTTGACATTTCCGTACAACGGAATCAGATTAACAATTTTGTCTTAAACACAAACTGATCTTTTACATCCATCTGACCTTTTATGTTAAAGCGACACTAAACTCAGGAGTTAAATCTTAAAGATACATTCAAGTACCTTAACTACTAACAAAAATGTTAAATCTACTACTACTAACTACTACTAACAAAAATGTATCTTACTTGTGTATCACTCAGCTGTAGATCCTCAAATCATCTCTGAATTGGTGCTGACACTGTCCTTCATTCTGGAGGGTGGCTACTTCTGTTCCCCATGGTCCCTGTGTGTGTTTTAAAGTAGTCACCGCTCCAAGCTTGCTCCTGTAATGGACTGCAATTTCAATACAAATTAGTAAACTAAACCTGAGATTGTAGTCCATCACGGGAGCTAGCTTGGATCTGTGGCTACTTTACAACACACACAGGGACCATGGGGACAAAAGTAGCCACCCTTCAGAAGGAAGGACAGTGTCGGCACCAATTTTTTGAGGATCTACAGCCGAGTGATACACAAATTCAATGCATTTTTGTTAATAGTTAGGCTACTTGAATGCATTCTTAATATTTAACTTAAGTTTAACTGAATTTAGTGTCACTTTAGCAAGAGGTAACACTCGTATGTCTCTTGGCCTTCTCAGACACCCCTTGAACAGGTCTTGTGAGGTAGGAAATTCATTGGCTGTGATATATTTATCTGGCTAATCACTATTGTTTTCTTCCAAAACTGGCAATAGAGTTGTCAACATAGCCCCCCCCCTTCTTTTCCATAACTTGATACAAATATGTGTATTGGTACAGTCCTCATAAGAGCATCAGAAACCTCCTGGGCCTTTGTCAACCAGCAGCTGTCTGCAACCTGTTGATTAGTGTTCCCAGGCATGGTAATCCAAGGAAATTGTTAATGACACACCTTTAAAAGAAGATGGGAGCATACAGAGGTTTGTGCTCCTAGCTCAGTGGTGGCGAACCTTGGCACTCCAGCTGTTCCAAAACTACAAATCCCAACATGCATCTGCCTCTGGGAGTTATATCTGTGGCTGTCAGAGCCTTGCAATGCCTCATGGGACTTGTAGTTCCAAAACAGCTGGAGTGCCAAGGTTCGCCACCACTGTCCTAGCTGTTTGGATCAGACTGTCTCTGACAGCTTCAGTCTCAGTTAACATTTAGAAACCAATAAGCGTGGTTCCTGACCATGTGTTCACCATGAAAGTTATGGCAATTACATGAGGTTTTTTTAGTAAACAAAGCTCTCCTGGCTCCAGCTGCCACATTATTTCTTTATGTGTTTACTCCCTGTGCACGCAGGCATAAATTCAGTTTTTATTATGAAAGTACAGAACTGATACAAGTTTTAAGAGATTTAAGAAAAATATCCTATAATAAAATGCCTGAGCATGTCATAGAGTTATTTGTCAACCTAATTGACAGACATTGACATTTCTAAATTTGGTCTGCCTTTTTGCAACAATATGATCTGCGCAGAGGGCTTGTACGATGTAAAGTCCAGCAAATGGCTATTTATTGTCTTTGTATTAAAAACAATGCAGCACCAAAGTTAACATGGTGAAGTTTCAATGGCCCCTTGGTAAACCTTGAGTAAAGAAATCATATTTAAATACAGCCCACAATCACAATCTGGCAAAAGAATGCAAGGTTCAATCTAGGTGCACCAAGGAGATGGACCTGACTTGTAACACCCTATGTCACATTACTATTAGGTGTTACCTAACAACATTACAGTGGACCTGATTGGGGACTCGTTTGGAGTCTTTCACTCTCATTCTGGATCTGTTTTCTGCTTACTCCTCCACACTTGATCCATTTTCTCCTCCTCTAGAAAAGCAATCCTGATTGCTAGAATTTACATTGGATAAGCCATCTGTGCAGAATTGTCAGTGGCTGGGGGGTCATTGCAGAAGGCACTTCTTAAATGAGGTTGGGGTTCAGTCTTACTGTCTGGAGCACAATTTGGTCTGGGCATCACTGACCTCTGGTTATGAAAAGGGGTTAAGCAAGGCCCTAAACCATAAATTAACCACTTGATAACTGGGGTGTTAAATCCCCTTTCTGTCCAGGCTATTTTTCAGTATTCAGTAGAACCGAAGGGCTGCTGTACGAGCTATTCACTATAGCCCATACAGCTTCGAAGTCGGCCGAGTGGCTCAGTCGAGCCGAAGGCATATGCTTCAGCTCGACTGAGCCGAGGTGAAAGACTGCTGGGTGGAGCCGGCCGTCATCTCACGGCTGGCTCTTGCCACTTGCATAGACAGATCAGCGTCCCTGGTTACCGGGTAACCAGGGACACTGATCTACAGACAGGCCAACTCTACCGTAAGTAACGGCCAAGTAACTTATTTTACCTCACCCAACCCTAACCCCTCCCCCCCCCACCTTGCCCTCCATGTGCTATGTTTATCCCTATTTACATATCATCAGAGGGCGACGCAGAGTGGGAGATGTGACCTACAGTGGGTCAGGTGGGGATCCTGTCCTCCTTCAAGCTGGCACAGCACTGCTCATGGGTGCCCCTATTTCTGTAGGTCCGAGAGAAGGCGTCTGCTTGCAAGCAGTGGTTTGCCCTGGTCAAGAGAGTTAAACTCTTGAAGGCGCTGAAAATCAAGCTTTTAATATGAATTAAAGAAGGAACAAATACAGAACTAAACTATCTCCTTACACTGTGGGGTTGATTTACTAAAGGCAACTAGGCTATTCCCTTTGCATGGTAGTTTTTCCTTATTGTAATGAAAGTGGGGAAGCCCTGCTTATTTCCATCATCCACTCATGTGCAAGCAAATAGACTGTTTATTTTTTCATTTTCTTTGCACGTATATGGATATTCTTTCACCGTATTTATTAAGCTAATAGAAAATGCACTTGCAAAGTGACATTTTCTTAGCAAAGAGAACAGTCTATTAGAGTTTAGTAAATCAACCCCAGTATTTCATTATACCCAAATAATAATAATAATAATAATACAATGTCTTCCGGATAGACATATTCTTAAATCATATCTAGATTACTAATGCTATGGTAGAAGAGGTTAGATGCAGAGCAAAATGTAAAACGAAACTAAAGTTTAGATACAAGGCAAAAAAAGAGGAATGTTAACAAGAATGAAAATGCCTCCCACACCATATACCAGAATCACCTGCCATGGAATTCTTTATGGTTTCTGTGCAAATGGAAAGTACTGTTTGCCAGCACATGTATGAGTTAACTTCGAAAGTAGAGAGTGTTAGATTGTTCCTTCTAAGCTGGAACACAAGGAGTGCTGTGAATCCTAGCCTGGTGAAATGTTTGTGTAATACATTTGGAAGTATGTGGAATTTATGCTTGAGAATGTTGGTTCATAAACAGCATTGGTGAGTCCAAAGCTTTTGTGGTGAGTCATGATCTGAGACAGAGGAAGCCAAGTCATAAAATGTATCGTACAAAACCTCTCCTTGGAACATTGGCTGTGAGCCTCTTCATAAGATAGTTCTACCTGTAATTATTAGGAATAGAATAAATGCTTTTTACAGGTGTGCTTTACTATAAGGGTAAGAAACTGAGCATTTTAGTATTCAGTAACCATTTTATGTGGATTAACAATACATTTTTCACTACAAGGTTTTAAAAGAAGTCTATCTGCTTCTTCAAATCAAACAGCTAAAAGAGCTTTATATTAAATCAGCCTGTGATTCAGGAACACTGCATATTTATTTTTGCATTAAGTATATTTCATTTGCAATTCAGCTTTGAATATGACTGGATATGTCAGCTCAGTAGATCACTCCAAAGTTATCAGCTCTTAGTATAACATATGTGTTTGTGTTATCATTTTAACCTATGTAGACCTATGTCCTTGCAGTACTAGTGTTGCTTATGTGGTTGTGATTCTAAAGCACCACAATATTTTAATACACCAGTAGTGCAGCATGGCACTTGTATAGCTTGTTTGTTTAGCTAAGAGCTCCCATTGCTACATGTCATTGCCGAGCATATTCACTGCAGAACAGCTTTAGGAAGGATGTTTGACTGGAAAAGCATGTTTACCTAAGGGCTAGAATTATGAATGAGCAACAGTCTTTGCTGACTCTTGATCTTTTTTCCAGATTGTAGGCAAAATTAACTTTCAAAAAGCGCTTAATGTATTCTTGACTTTTTTTAAAATAATACATTGAATATGATCAACTGTGCAACTAAGTATTTATTTTTAACCAGTTATAGCTCTGATTTTGTTATGCTGGACATAGCCACTTGAGACCAGTTCTGTTTACGATGAGTTTCCATCTGTTACTATGCAAGGAATGATGGATGTTAATACTTTGGACTAGCATTCCTTCTTGACTGAGTTTTAAGGAATTACCTTGTTGTCAGTTGTTTTTGAAAAATGTGAAGTTACAGTAGTTTCCTTTTGACTTTTATTTCTGCAGAATGTTTAGTTTGTTGTTGGCACATTTGATTTCTTTGTCAGCACAATTAAGCAGTTTTTGTTTTGAACAGTATAGAACATCCGCAAAAATGCTCATGCAGCCATCTGCTGAGATCATTGAGCCTGTATAAACTGTACGACAGTGTTCGTAATAAAACTTTAAAATATCAGTAGTCCTAAATTATGTTTATAAGTAGTAGGGTTCATTTTATGTCAAAACCTACAATTCTGTGTTTGCAGTTGACCTGCATGAGTAAACTACATACGGTGTCTTGTTTCAAAATTTACAGGGGTCATTTTATCTTGCTCCCTTTACCTCTTTGGAGACCACATAGCTTATTGTAATCTGACGCTAATCGATATGATACCACTCACCGCTGCTGACAGAATTGTGTTCAAATAAATAATGCTGCATACTGCTCACAGTGCAGTAAGCAAATTTTCAGATAAACCAACAAACAACAGGGTCCTCTGTGTTTGAAATCTTTTATCAAAGCATCATTAAAGATGACCACAGAAGCTTAAAAGATCTTGTAGGGCTTTTTCAAGGTATTGTAGTCCTGTTTATTGTAATCTGAGACTGAATATATGCAAAGCTTGGGGGTGGATGGGTTATCCAATGGTTAGTAAAAGGTACTTTAAAGTCCAGTTAAAAACAGAGAAGTAGATATGCAGTCAGCAGGGGCGTAACTAGAAATCACAGGGCCCCATAGCAAAATGTTTTATGGGGCCCTGTGATTTCTAGTTACGCCACAGATAGCAATTCTACTAGCAACCTCTATTTTAATAGTCTTACTATTTTCCTGTTACAGCAGTGGTGCAGGGTATCTAAAAATTATTGTGCTGTCCAAGTTAGATCTAGTACACTCAATGATCAGAACTCAGTAACAGACTTGGTGTCTTCCTCACTCTGTTCCTCTGCAAATCAAGTCTGCAAGACAATTGTGCTGAGTAGTGAGGCTGTTACTTGGCTCTGCAGACATAAAGTAGAGGATAGGGTACAGAAAGGTAAAGGGAAAAAGTCTTCAATCTAGCTTTATACTAATAACATATATTAAAACAAAAGGAAGGAATATATATATAGTTGAAATGCCATTTTACTTGATATGCTTCTGACAATTATAAATTAAACTATTAAAAACAAATAATTAAAATACTCTGTGGTATTTCAAAACGTACAGCGCTAACCGTCCTTCAGAGGTGCATATAAGAACTCCGACGTTCAGGTCAGGATTTAACAAGTGCTAAAAAATTAATAATTAATAAAACATTCAGTGAAGGGGTGTGTCTCAAAATATTCAACGTGAATACCGTTGTACGTTTTGAAATACCACATCCTAATAGGGGCTGAGTGCCTTTTGTTCAGCGGCTTCCCCTACCCTTTTAGAACAATTTATTTTTTTCTATTTTCATCCAGTTTTATCCAATCTAACTTTTATCCATATTGTATTATTCTTAGTATTTCCATTAGCGCAAGTTTTTGCAATTATTATAATTAAAATACTCTATTTCCTCGTTTTTTCCCCTTGTCTAATATGTACACTTTCTCTGAATTATAGATGTTGAAGAGTGTGAAAGAAATCCTTGCCTCCATGCAGACTGTGTAAATACACAGGGATC
The DNA here is from genome assembly GCF_000935625.1 of Nanorana parkeri. Lineage (NCBI taxonomy): Eukaryota > Metazoa > Chordata > Amphibia > Anura > Dicroglossidae > Nanorana > Nanorana parkeri. The sequence goes on from NW_017306879.1 coordinate 894,858, forward strand.
ATACATCTGTCAGTGTTATTCTGGATTCCAGAGTACATCTACTAGGACAGAATGCAGAGGTATGAAAAATCTAACATGAGTAATAGAATGACATGGTCATCTGCATAAGATTAAAAGGCTTGCCACTCTGACATGGTTGTTTCTTCCATTAATGTGTGTAGAGAAATTGATATGCACAATATATTGTTTACATTTTAAAGGTGTAAAGTATTTATTGTAGCTTAAAGGTTAAGCAAATTTTAAAAACAGACTTTTATTGCTTAAAGTATGTATACACTTTTGCGGTCAAATTTTAGAAAACCCGACTATATGTTTGTTATGTTTTCCTATTCACACACACAAAAAAATCTTTAAAGGAGAACTATGGGGTCAGTGTTTTTCCCCATAGTTCTCCTTAGGGTAACGGGAGGACACAAACTAGCGTCCTCCCGTTACTCTAAGCTCAGCATACCGCGAGCTACAGCTCGCGGTATACTGAGACGCCGGAGCGGATCCCGACTTAGATGACCAGATCCGCCCAGCTGCGTGAGTGACAGCTGGCTCTGCCTATCTAGAGGCAGAGCCAGCTGTACCCGCCCCCTCCCCCATCCGTTCCGCCAGTCAGCGCTGGCAGATCGGAGCGGGGAGAGGGGAATCCAGCCCCTCCCCCTGTCACTGCAGAGAGCCGTGACAGGATCGAGAGGCGAGCGAACCCGGTATGTGTTCGCTCACTTCCCGATCTACTGAGCCGACCTGTGACAGTCTCATTGTCACAGGTCGGCTAGAACTATGAGGTGAGTGAAAAGCACTCACCTCATAGTTCTCCTTTAAAACAAAATATTTCTTACCTTTAAGATGTTTTGCAGCAGGCAACATGACTGATTTCAGGGTTTTCTGAACACCTTCACGGTGATCTGACATTACTGAATGGCTTAGGGCTGAAATTTCAGGATTGTGTTTTCTCTCAATAACTTCATTAACATTTAAATGCAGAAGCCAGGGTTGCAATCCTTCTCACTCACAGAACCTCCTAACATTACAAACAAGGAGAAGCAAGTATACATTTTAATCCTTAAGAAGCCAGGAAACCCTAACCCAAATAAAAGCAATTTAAACAGCAAGAAGCATTTTGTACTTTTTTGTTAAGCTTATGCTCTGTGAATGGGGACATATCACAAATGTAAAGTAGGTGTTATCCCAATTTGGCTGTGAAAGTGGAAATACACTTTAAATTTTCAACCTCCTGAGTCAATACTTGGTAAATGCACCTATGGCTGGAATTATAGTATGTCTTTACTATTTTGTAAATTTATATCCTGCAGCTTTTGCCCATGCTTGTTAGAATTGCTTTAGCTCTTTCAGGTTGGGGGGAGGGGATGCATTTGTGAACATGTTCTTGACTCTATAGGGTTGATTTACTAAGGCAAATAAGCGGTTCACTTTGCAAGGGAATTTTCACTTAGCTAAGTGAATGAGGTGAAGCTCTGCTGACTTCCACCATCCAATCATGTGCAAGCAAAAATACTGTTCCTTGCACTTGATTGGATATTCTTTGGATAGTTAATTTTCACAGTGTTCACTAAAAAATAATTTACCTGCAACGTGAACAGCTTATTTGCCTTTAATAAATCAACCCCTATGTTTTAGCATCTCTATAGTGTTTTTGGAGGTTTACATTCTTAAACTGGCCATACACTTAAAGATTTTTCTCATTCAGTGTCTGGGAATCACTTGATTCCACCATCCATGCTAAAGAGCATGGATGGGGGAATCCCCTCCTCCAGCTAGTGCATTTTGACAGCCAACGGCCATGGCTGTCCGAAAACAGTGATTGCAATTTTCCACCTGGCTCCTTTGTCAAAAGTTCATTGATAAATTGATTTTTGTGAAGCTGCACGGTGCTGGAGGGCCACCCATGGATCAAATGTTGGCTGATTCAGCAGAAAATAAAGGAAATTGGATCCGGGTATAGCCAACTTTAGTCTCAGCATTTTTGCAACACTAAATTTAATCCATTATAACTCAAAGTTGTAATACAGAAAGTTGTGCAAATGTCAAAGTAGATTAACTCTGGGCACTCTATGCTATTGTATTATAAGTCTTTTGATCTGCTGTATATATATATATGTATACTCTTGTGAGGTTCATACTGAGTTTATTGTCTATATTCTTAGGAATAGTATTTACAATTTTAAGGTGGCTCTGATGATGCACATCACAAATACCGAATTTCCCCATAACATAATTTTCCTATAAATCTTACATATTTGGCGGGACTTACACTTCTTTTCCTTTTTATAGACATTGATGAGTGCTTAGCGAATGGAAGGATCTGTAACAATGGCAGATGTGTTAACACGGATGGCAGTTTCCACTGTGTGTGCAATGCAGGCTTTCAAGTGGCACCTGATGGGAAAAATTGTCAAGGTAATTTTCTTTCGTCTCATAATCTGTCATTAAATGTCTTTTCCTTGTTTAACCTATTTTTAAATGTATGGTACGATAATCAGCGTTAAAGAATAACCTAACTTATAATGAAGTATAATACTATCAGCCCCTCTACATAAATCTTCACATACCTCACATACCCTGTCTCCCAGGTATTCTAGGAACTGCATAGACAAGTGTGCTACCTTAATTAGCCTAATTTTCTCCAAAGGGTTCGTCTCTTTTTATTGTCTATTGTCTATCTCTATTTATTGTCTGCTACCTTCAAAAATGCAGTATTAGTAACTACAGGGTAAATCGTATACTAATAATATAGGGTAAATATGCCTGGACTGAACTATTTTATAATTTTATTGCTATTTTATTTCTTTCATAAGCAAGTGTGTAATTTAGCAGTGGGTGTTCTTTAACATAGGCAATGTTCTCATCAACGTTTTCCAAGGAGAAAGTGTGTGCTTGATTAAGGAAGTAGTCATATTGTTACTGAAAACAATGTGGGTGGATGAGTGGCAGTTTTCCAACATGCAGGCAATGTTTTCAGAAAAATATTGTGTGCTGACAGCATAATAGTAGGATTTACAAGAACTTTCTAAGATGGTGACATGGTGCTGACCTTTGGACTGCTATTATCTAGAACTAAAATTCTAGCCTTAAAGGAAATCCTTCACTTTGAAGCAAGTGATCGCTAATTTGTTTGTCAGCTAGGTTGGGGAGAAGGTGAACAATTCTCCCAAAGGATGGGCAGACATCTCACTGCCTAAAATTGTTTAGAAAGCTTGTATGGAAATCATAAGCCTTTTTTCACATCGTCCATGTAACAACTGTAGTGCCACATAGAAAAATTCACATTTATCTATACATTGGAAAATTAAGGGTGAAGGTTGAATGTGTAAATCTGATTGGTTTATGTGGTGCAATGGAGACAGTTTTTATTTTGGTATGTTGATCTGTGTGATGAGCTGTGTGTTATATGCAGCAAGCTGGACTTAACAACACAGTTTTTGTTTGAGGCCTGAGTATCACCAGCCATAACTACATGGTACATATGGCTAGAAAACAGGCTATATAGCAGTTAATAAAAATAAGTATTTAGTTGGGATCTGAAGATACATCCTTGAGGATTGGCTGATACTGGATCACTCTCATCTTCATATACAGTTTAATGGTGATGTCCATAGTATCCAAGCAGATGCTCTAATGTTTTAAGCTATATTTGGGATATATTGATGACCAGACTGGTAGGTTCTTATATGTACAGTCACCAGTTCCCTGATGATTTGGTAAAGAGAATTGGGGTTTAAGATAATCTTTTATTTTTACGTGTTTTTATATTATTCAGTTTTTTTTATGAAGAACAGAGAGAGAAATGTTTATTTTATGTTTTTAAGATATCCATCTTTTAATTAATGGAGATTGCTAAGCCAATTAAATGTGATAATTTGATCTGTTGTGCCTTTATGTATTTTATATTATCTTTCAAAGGTTGCTGAGAACATGCCCAGTGAGCCTTTCATGTGCTAAAACAATTTCAAGAAAAGTCTGTACAAACTGTTGGCAGCATTAAATTAGGTTTAGAGTGTCCAGCTGGAAGTGATCATCTGTCCAAAGTGGTGATTTTAACATAGCCATATGGCCTCTGTACTGTAGGGAGGTTCAGTTTCCTTAAAGTCATGTGCACATTACAGCCACTGTATATACCTGTAGTAAGTTCTTCCCAATGGATCAGTGCTGCATGGCTGCAGCTTTTGTGCTTTAATTTTTTTCCCATTGGTGGCTAATGGATAGAGACTGGAACAGAGAAGTATGGAGGTGCTGTTATAGCAGTTTGGTGAATTCTGAATTATATTTTTCCAGTGATTAAAAGAAAGTTCTGAAGTCCATAAACCTAAGGGGTGTCCATGTGCTACTTAGATCATCAATACTTAGTCTGTGGGACTGAGGTTGCATGCAGCTATCTATCACATTGACCACAATCTTGAACAAAATAAAATAAAAAATTCTTACTTTCATGACTAAAATGAAATCATGACATATTGTACATATTAATTGGTATTACTGCTAACATACCAGCAACTACTGGTGGTCTCTCAGGAAACATGTGGTAATGCTTATCCCCAATAATGTCTCCACAAACATCAGATTCCCATTCAATACTTGTTAGCCAAAATTAGGAATAATATGATTTATGACCATTAAAATTACCCCAGAATGGCATTTGACACTCCTAAAATCTGGTTGGTCGCAAATGACCTGTGTATTCTTTTTCCTTAGCTAAGTTGCTAATCATTTTCATTTATATGGTTGCAATATTATTAGTCGACAGAAATATATTTGTTAATAAGTGTTAACTATTAGATTGCAGGTTTGGTACTTAACATATAATTATTTCAAATATATTTTGATTAATCAAAGTGTATATGAAAATGTTTTTTCCCTAGATATGGATGAATGCAGTGTGAGGAACATGTGCCTTAATGGAATGTGTATTAACGAGGATGGAAGTTTTAAATGCATCTGTAAACCTGGATTCCAGCTTGCTCCAAATGGACGCTTTTGCACAGGTATGTACTAAAACTCTTGTGTTAGTTCAACAATGCATAACATTTACTTGATTTTAGTTGTATTTGGTGCTTACCTATACACCTTCTTCCAGAATCAGTAGGAAATATAAACATCTAAATTTTACAAGCTGTACTAATGAAATATATTAATAGAATAATTAGTGAAACATTTTCTTATTCTGTTTTGGTTAGAGTGAGAAAAGCATTGAAGCCGTGTTTGTTTATTATAATTATCTGTGTGAAGCTCTTCCTACACCTCCCTTTCCTCTATTTGTCTGTTTTCCCCAGTTTCTCTGAGGATTGATGTGATTTATCAACCTCCGGGACCGGTATCAAAATACCCACTATCATCCTTGGTGACTTTAACATCCCAAGTTAATGTTAACACCTCAGCTACTTCTCAGCTCCTCAACTAATCTCTTCCTTTGGCCTTGTATTCTCTGCACTCTCTGCATCCTTTCAATATCCATTTTCCTCTCTGTTCACAAACTTATAAGTGTCATGCTCTCTTTATCTTTAGCCCCCTATCCCTGCAAACAGTTACCCATAGAAACCTTTACACTTCAACCCCTCTTTCCTCTGCTTTGCAACAGACTACGTTAATGACAAGTCTTCTTAGTCTTAACTTTTTTATATATTCAAAAGTAATTAAACAAATATATTTAAGAATAAAAACAAAAACTGAACATGAAAATATTTTTTTGGCCCTAGTCATTTCTTATTTTTTATATTTGATTTGTTTTTTAAATGTTTATTTCATAACACAATATATAAATACTTCATAAAATGACACCAATTTATATAATGATGTAAATAAATGCTTAAGAACTTTAAATAATGTTCATGTATTTCTAGTAATTTTGCAGCATTGCTGTCTTATTATAAAATACAGTTGGAGTCAGTTTGGATATTGTGAGTGTGTGTGATGGCCATAAGCCAGGGATTAAAGAAAGGAATAGAGGTGTTTCATACTCATTCTGTCCTTTTAAGGTCAGGATTGTTGTACATTACACAGCCTTGTTCTGTGTTGTGGCCTTACTTGTTTGCATGGTAACGTTGTATATATCATTTATTGCTATACAGTACTTGTGATGATTTATTGTAGCTACACACATAAAAACAGTTAGTAACCTCCATAGTAACATTGACAAATTATAATCATTCTTATGTTAATTCTGTTTTCTTGTGGTGTTTAAGCTTGTTGTGTACTTTTGTGCTTGTGTCTGTCTAGCAAAGAGCAAAAAGGTATACTAAGGAATATAGGATTTTGTTAGATGCTTTACATGTTGACCTCCAATACAGCCAATATCAGTAACATTATTCTTTTCAGAATAGTTACTGTAGTCCATAAAATGCTGACCTATATGTAGCTAATATAAGATTACTCCTTCTAGTGTTTGGCAGGTGTTAATGGAGGGAAAATGCTAATGGTTGAAAGTACAGTTTGCTTCTTTTGGCTCTATGCCCCGTTCTTACTTTCCATTCCTGAAAGCACCACCTATATTGTGGATGTGGGCCACTAGTGGTACTATGGTAACATTTACACATTTTTCCAAGAGTATTTGGAATAAGGATTTTTCTTCTAAGGTTTAAACAGATTTCACATGGATTCAGCATATTTAGTAAATACCCTCTGAGTCAAACACCTAGTACAAATGGTGCCCATCAAAAAAAAAAAAATATTTTGTTTAAAATAATTTGAAAGCAATACTAATAAGGTAATTATATAAAAGACAATGTTTATGTTTTACCTTTAATATACATTTTGAAATATAGTCAATATGTTATTTTTATTATAGACATTCGGTTCACTAGTCATTGCCATTCTTTTAACAACTCTCTATAATTTGGTGTCCCTGTCTTCTTGTCACTACAGATATTGATGAGTGTGAGACACCAGGCATCTGCATGAATGGACATTGTGTGAACACAGATGGATCTTTTAGATGTGAATGCTTCCCTGGTCTAGCAGTTGGACTTGATGGTCGTGTTTGTGTAGGTAAGTAAACATTTGATCCGTCATACTTAAAAGTATATATATAGTACTTCCTATATAATAATGACAAATTGAAAATAGTTCTGCAAATTGTTAGTTTCATGTATTTTGTTACTATGACAATTGTGATTATCTTATCTATACATAATGTGGGGATAGTTGTCTGCACACGCAGTAATTGCAATCCCTGAACCTATCTAACTGATCATGCACTGATGCTCAATGTGTAAGGTGCAGATTCCTACTTGGCTGTGTGCCTTAAACATCCAAATAATGCTGCATTTGCCTACTAATAATGCCCTATTATTGAAATAATGCCTTCTGTTCTGATAAAGTGCACTAAGGTTTGTGTGAGTCTACTACATGTTATATAAAATACAAATAAATTGAAAAAATAGACTGGGTGTAGAACAGTTTATTTTAGTTTAGTGGTTAGCGCTTCTACCTTGCAGCACTGAGATCCCCGTTTTGAATCCAGGAAGCATGGAGTTTACATGTTCTCCCTGTGCTTGCATGGTCTTCCTCTGGGAAATCCGGTTTCCTCCCACACTACAAATACATGCTGATAGGTGAATTGACTCCTGTCTAAATTTTCCCTAGTATATGCGTATAGGGACCTTAGAATGTAGGCTCCTCGTGGGCAGGGACTGATGTGAATGAATAGTATGTAAAATGCTGCATAAATTGGCAATTGATAATAAATAAAATAATGTGATTAGCTCACTAAGGAATTAAATGTTCAAAGCAAGACAGCAGGTCTAAAAAAATGGATCCTGTGCTGTCGATGCAAATCATATGTACAGGTATTTATCAAATGGAAACTACATTCCAAGCACCAGTGTATGGAACCTGCTGTACTGACTGATAGCTGAACTGTATAGCTGAGCGCAAATGTATGTATCATTTTGCTATCTGACTTGTCATACTCTTTACATTTTTGATTTGTAATTTAAGAAAATAGTTGACCTCATTTAAAGTCCTACAGTATTTTACTGCCGTATTCAGCAGACAGGAAATGAAAATTCCAGCTTACCACACTTCCCCCTTTTTTGTTATTTATTTTTATATACCTTTATACCATTTCAGCACAATGCTGTTTTTGTGGTACAAGTGCTATATGACGGTGTTAGGGGTGTTTTCACGTTATCAGCGAAGGAAGTCCATGTGCAAAGTACAACCTCCAAAGTACAACTAATGCATGCATTATCTTGCAGATACCCACATGAGGAGCACTTGCTATGGTGGTTACAAGAGAGGTCAGTGTGTCAGACCACTGCAGGGAGCAGTGACTAAATCAGAGTGTTGCTGTGCCAGCACTGAATTTGCTTTTGGTGAACCATGTAAACCCTGCCCTGCCAAGACTTCAGGTAAGAGTGGCTGCCTGTATTTATCCACAGTGTATATAAACTACTTAGTACCTAAAGATTAATAATATATGAAAGTATATGAAGTCTTTATCAGGTATCACTAGCAATGAGGAATTTTTCAATATACAGTATGTATGCCTTCTCTGAGCAAAATAAATGTGAAGATGCACAATCACATTTGATTATGTGGCTGCATATTTCCTAGACAGTTGGTCCTTCCATAGCATTTGTTATTTTGTAGTGCATATGGTCCAAAAACTATTGTGGTTTTAATTTTATAGTAGTCAAGGTTTTAGTATATTTTTTATTTGTTTAGTTTCAGCCCTGGTCAAGCTACATTCAGATCTTCTTAGTGTGTTATTACAGCAATAAAAACTTAGGCTGTAGTAGAGGTATGTGTGATAGGCACAACTGTTATTATGTGGACAGTGGTATAAGAACAGGGTTTCACAGAGCCCGGGGCTAAATCCTGACCCTACTTTACTATTCTGTTACAAACTTAAAAAGAGAATGTATTGGGGGTCTTGTGTATTTATATACAATATATTGTATATTTTTTTATTATGTCCTAAACTAAAAATAGTTCACATGTTAAAAATATATTTTTAATTGATAAATATAAATTATAGCATATACATATTTTGTAGTCTTCTCTTCGGCAGCTGTTGAGTGGAGGGTTCCTTGCCATATGTTTTCCTCTATCTTCTTATCACATAGGGGTCTATTAGCAAAGCTGCCGAGGGCAGCCGAGTGAATGACCAATCTGAAGTGAAGTGAGCCGAACACTGTTCGGCTATTCACTTCAGGCTGGAAAGGTCATTGTTTACAAAGCTCAATAGCTCAAACTGCAAACAAGTTAGTGAGCAAGAAGCAATTACTCATGCCTTATCAGACAGCTCAATTTGAAATTTCAGTCAGACAAAGTGCACCTTAAAGCAAACAGCTACTGCGGTGTAGTTTGTTTAGATAGCCCATAATGTTTTAGGAATCCTTTGTCGTAAATATGTACCGTAGTTGTAAAACAAATATTGTATCCATATCACATATGCCATATACAATTATAATATGGTTAACTAGTGAATGGTATTATAATAATACCATAACAATTATAATATGGTTGAACAGTATGCAATGTAAGCCAAATTGTTTTCACTGGTCAGTGTACACAAGGCTCAATTTACAAAGCTTTAACAGAAGGATAGGGATTTTGAAAGAGTTTATTTTTTAGAGAAAATATTCTTTTGCTGGTTTTCTTAACAACAAACTGCAATGGTATTTTCTGTGTTTTCAGATGAATATCAAGCTCTCTGCAGCAGTGGCCCAGGAATAACATCTACAGGAACTGGTATGTGTGACTAATATTCTGAAACACCAAAGCATACCTAGAACCCTGTATATATAGGGGGAGATGTACATGAGTATATGGGGGAAAGTAAAGGATGTATAATGATTTCCTGCCAAGGTTTATCCTGTAGTGGTCAGGAAAGGAAAACTTTAATTGAATTAATGTTTACACACTTAACATTTCACATAATCAATTACTACAATGTCTCAAAATTAGGTTTTCTGTAAGATAATGGGGTCTGAAAACACTGGAGGGCTATATTCAGTGCTGAGGTCTCAGTTAATGTGAAAGCAAAATATGAATTTTTAAAGGAAAACAGTGTGCTCAATCTTTGTAGCTGTAACCTTTTACTGGAGAAACTCCTAATCAAAACAATATCTGTTATTCAACCCACTTGAATACATGACTTTCTGAATTCATCCTGAAGGTACGATAGTAGGTCCTGTTGTCATCTTACACTAAGTAGTAGAGACTTCACCACCATAAAAAAAACAACCATGTTGTTGCTAAGATTCCTTTAGCTAAACTGGATCTGGTGCAGGATCATCTCTGTACAATGTTTCTTTACGGGTTTAGCCATTAAATGTCTATTACAATGAGCATGCTGATGTTGTGGATTGCTGTCTCACTGTGCAGACTCAATGCAGACATGGGCAAATTTGTTGGTACCCTTGCAGCTTATTGAAATAATTCTTCAATGCTCCTGCAAAGTGAATAAATTAAAACCTCATGTATACCTACACACCTTTGGTATGTCTTGGAGCAAAGCAAAGAAAGTGTGAAAAGAGATAAATTCTTTCTTTCTTCGACAAATGTAATCTAAAATGGCCTGGACAGATTTGTTGATTTTATTTGTTTTATTAATTAAATATTCTCTTGAATCAAAAATCATTTCAGAGAAAATGTGTTTATTTCCCCATGGAAGTGTACAAACAAATTTGTCCACAGCTGCATATGCTTAACTTAAAAATGGATGGCCAGGAGGCCCATTATCCAGCAAATATCTGTAAACATTTGTTTTGGGCGAGTAATGCCAATCTACATTACATTATGGCCACTAGAAGAAACTGGGGTGCATAGGAAATAAGTATTTATTTGAGTTTATCATTTAAACCAAGAACAAAATGGAATATATTGTAGCTTGCCAATCCCTAGATATGGTGGCTGCATTTGTTTACTTTTTTTTCAGAGGTTTTTGAACTTTTTGTTACCTGGTAATTCTGCATATAATAATCCTTTTCTCCTAGGGTGTCAATGCTCCCTTATTGTAGTGTATCTATGATGGAGCTGCATTGGCACCTTAGGCTGCTTAATGTAAGAGTATTTCATTGTTAGTGTTTACATAAACTTTTTGGAAAAAAAAAATGAAAAATCTGACAGATGCTGACAAAGTATAAACATTTGGGTGGAAATAGCGGTGACATCACCGCTAGCTCCGCCCAACCGTTTACTTTTGGCCGACACCTGCCAGGATCTTCCAGCAGGTCCCGGGCAAAGTAAAACAACTGGGCGGAGGCGACCGGAGCTACGGCTGGATCCTTCTGCTCCTTCGTGAACAACCCTCTAAGTTACTTTTTGCTAATTGGATCCATTTTTGTTTTCTGGGTTCTTATTTTTTGCCAGCCACTGTTTAGTTCATGTAAACACACTGCACAATTTTTCCACAGCCCCTAATCAAGTAATTAAAGAGTACCAATTAAAGAATCCAGTCAGACCAAACAATGCAATTACATATTGTACTGTATATAGATAGCATTCCTTGATGCAGAGTCTTGCCAGTAGTAATGACTTTGTGGGTTGTCAACTTAGATGGCTGCAAAGTGGAATACATATTTAAATTTTGTATTCAATATACTTTGTACACTGTTATTTTAGATGCTGTTTGTCTCACAGTTGCATGCAACAGGAAATGTAAGCACCTTTTAGGACTCAAATATGATGGTATCATTAATTAATGTATTGTGCATTTTATTTTCAGATATTAATGAATGTGCTCTGGATCCTGATATCTGTCCTAATGGAATTTGTGAAAACCTTCGTGGAACCTACAAATGCGTTTGTAATTCTGGATACGAGGTGGACACTACTGGGAAGAGTTGCAATGGTATTATTGTTCTCCTTCACATATGGTGGATGTATTCATCTACTATTGTTGTACCTATAGCTAGATATAAACAAGTGATTCAAAATGGATTCTGTAACGCCATGACTGACAGATTTGTGGCTTTGTAGGGAGAAGTTTGTACTAATTTAATCAATTATGTCTTGTTATTGAAACATATTTCTAGGAGTAAGCAAATCCCTAAATCTCTTCTAGGAGTAGCAAAATATGAGGTTTCTTGTTCAGCTCGCTTCATGGCCCTTAGCTGCTTCTTGCTATTATGTATGCAAATCCCTTTCCTTGTGCTGTTTCCAAAATAGCAAAACCAATAACATAAAATAAGTTGGGATTTAATGGGGCGGTGCTTAAGCACTGTCTCAGGTAGTACCAACCATACAAACTCTGCTGGGGATAAGAGTTATTTAAAGATGTTTAGACAGAATAAGGAATATGATTCCATTTTCCTACCTTTGAGTCTGGTTCTAAGGAACATACAGCTCATCAAGCCATAGGAGGATATCTATGAGGGTCAGTCTTTTTATCCTGACTTCCACTGCACTTTGATTAAATGTGCAATACCCTCATCTCTGGATAAAATTGAGTGCTCCACCTGTAATTTACTGGTGTATACCTCCTTATGCTGGACAGCGTTGGCACAGGCCTTGCCCCTTTATATTGTTCGCTTGCTTGCTTACAAAACTGAGGCATGACAATGGGAAGTGGGGTTATACAGGGGCTCTCTTAACATTTTTTAGTTTGCCAGTGTCCAAACCTCCTGCATATAGCAGTATAACCCAAATGTCCAAGAATTACTGTATTTGTGTCCCTCAATGGAATTCAAGAAAAATATTTTTCAGTAAGTAGAAAAATCGTATTTTTTGGTTGCAATGCAGTACTAAATGCCACCATGAGTTGAAATCTCTATTTTAGAACACTTGTAAAAAACCTGAGAGCTGATGTAGGGCTAGTTTACACCAGATGCAGTACTGATGCAGTACATTCAGTTTGGCAGCTGCATCAAAATCACGTCACAATGCTTTACAATGGGATTTCTGGTGCTCTGTTCACACTAGTGCAGTCCGTCCTGATGCAGTCAAAAAAAAATCTGTTGGCCTCATTTTAGCTACACCTGATCGCAAGGTAACGCATCAAAACCGCATGGAATGCACTGGACTGCACCTGAAAGCCCATTTTAAGCAAAAAAAAGCAGTAAAATCGCGGTCAAACGCATCGCACTACAGCTGCAGAGAGTCATGCAGTTCTGATGCATCTATGGTGTTTCAGTAACTTAGAAATTCTTATTTACACCCTCTAAGTTGAGGTCTTTTCTAATAGGAATCAACAAAAGTACTTCTTCCTGTAATCATTTTAGTTGCGCATCCCCATTTTTATGCAGAATTGTAACAGTACATTGGTATTAGATCATGTACTTGTGTCATTCTGAGATGTCGGTGATACTTCATCTGACGTGTGGTCAAATGGTTATACAGCTGTCTAAGAAGATATGAATATTCTTCTGTATTGTCAGTGGAATAAACGAGGATATATGGAACAATCTTCCTCAGCAGATTGCAAACACCTAGCAGACAAAACCATGCTGTGCTCCCTAAATTATATGTGCCTTGTCCAAGCTACTTGTTCACATTTCTTTTTCAGATATTGATGAATGTGCATTAAACAGACTGTTATGTGACAACGGACAATGTCGGAATACTCCAGGAAGCTTTACCTGCACTTGTCCTAAAGGATATGTCTATAAACCTGATCTTAAAACTTGTGAAGGTAACTCATTTTACTTAAAACTCTATAAAATATGTTCACTATTATAAGATTGTTTATGGCTGTTGCTTGTGGGCTGGTAAATGTGATACAGTTAGTATTGACAAAATTCAGCATGGTGCGAGTGTGACGGACTCCTTGATACCCCGACTGGATATCTCCGTCTTAAGGCTGTTCCCTGGGTGCTGGAACCAGAAGAAAGTGAATATAGCATGGGCTTACTCCAAGAATCAGGCAGCACTGACTTTGGAGTGGAAACATGAACTGGTTTATTGAAGAAAAGCACACAGAGTTTATACCTCACAGAATCAGATAAGAGTTCAGTGTGTTACATTGAACAGTTCCCACCCCTAGACAGCCGGGTGCCTGCTTTGGAATTCCTTAAGCACAAACACTCTTTGAAATTAATGTCCTTAATTAGATGAGAGCTTGATCACATCAACCTAAACAATGCCCACCCCAGACTGCCTGCTGCCTTCATAAAAATATGTTTAGCAGAGATGGTATCCAAACAAGATGGAAGTCTGGATGGTTCAAATCAAGTCAAATAGTGACATTCTCTCTCTCTAGATATAATAATAAACAGAAAAACACACACAGCAAAGTTCTAAGTTGTAATAAATCTCTGCAGCCCTAGGTCCGTCACAGCAAGTGCTGCACATGCAATATTAGCACAGACTAAATTAATATTTGCACCAGCATAGTCTTAAGTGCCCTCTGATTCCTTTTGCAAAGTTTGGTAACTCAAAACAAGATGGATTTTACCATGTATAACTTCGGATTCATTAGCATTCACTTATAAATCTAAATATATCACATAATAAATTATGTCCATAATAAATCATCAACAAATTAATTTAATGTATGGGTTAATGTTGCAATTTTGATATGCAGATGTGATGAACAAAGCCATTGAAAATGCTTTTCTAAAACAGATAAAACAAAGCTATCTGAACATTTACTTGCCAATATTACACTGCTCTGAATTCAGAGCAGAGTTGATGCCTTCATGTATGCTGAAAAATTCTTGCAGGGGGTGTGGCTATCAGCATTTTCTCTGCTGAGTCACAAGCCTGTAGCTTGTCAATCATCACCTGGTTACACACATGACTGCCCACTTGCAGTGTATGAGTACAATGCAGTGTATGAGACAAATGAAGGAAAATTTGGCTCAGTCAGGGAAAGTAAATTAAGTTGTTTTTTTTGTTTACTTGACGAGGATTGTGCATCACATGGAAACTTGATTTGGTACTGAACACCGTCATTCAGGTGTCTAGTTTTACTTTAATGGTATAATGTAAACTAGTTTAGATACTTATGGTTAATATCCAAATAAAATACAAACTGAGTTTGTTTCTATTTTTCTTTTCAGATATCGATGAATGTGAGTCCAACCCCTGCATCAATGGTGCATGCAAAAACATCCCAGGATCTTTTGTGTGTGAATGCCCCCCTGGAAGTACACTGGATACAACCAAGACAATCTGCATTGGTAACAAGAGATTTGTTAACTATGAAAAAAATATATTGAATTAATATTTGTTTAAAGTTATATATGTTAAAAAACTGAAAACTTTATGTAAACCTTAAATCTAATGTTCAGCATGTTTGGCATCATTCCTAAGCCAAAACATTTTTGTGAATCTGTTGCAAAGTTTTTTTACTTGGAGATCCTGCTAGTAAGCCTGCATTCACACGCGTTTCCGTGCACGTTTGGCTTGCGGCCAACTCAAGGAGTGCACAGAGAAGAATGGCAGGGGATTTTGCAGGTGAGAAACATATTTGCAAAAACATAATTTAGTTAAGAACTCTGTACACAGTGAGGCATAATGGCAAACATGCTGAAAAATAGATTTAGGGTTAACATTCACCTTAACCTTTTACAAGCAAATTTGTTGGGAGATACTGGAAGGATAGCTTGCCTAAAATGTGAAACAAAGTTTTTTTTATTGTTGTATTACACAGAAACTGTCAAGGGAACATGCTGGAAAGATATAGTGAATGGAAGATGTGAAGTCAACATCAATGGAGCAACCTTACGTTCACAGTGCTGTTCTACATTAGGTGCTGCCTGGGGAAGCCCTTGTCTACCCTGTGAACCAGGTACTTCCGTGCTCTTACCATGTGACTTTTGACTGTTTTTACTACTTTTAAAGTCAACATAGTGTTAACCAATACAGCCACTTAACATGCTGGTTTCAGATTTGTTTTACAGAGAGTAGGGGGGCTAGCAATTAGGCTACAGCATGCTACAGTTTTCATGTCACAACAAAACTGAACTGCAGGGATGAGCTTCAGGTTCAGGTTAAACATGAGATCAGTTCAGCAAACAGCATAAAACTGGCCATATTTGGCCATAGCAGCAAGTGATCTTGGGTGACATCAATGATCAAATATGGTTATGAACATATTTGGTCGACAACTTCACCCAGGATTCCCTGTCCATTTTGTTTACATTCCCCAACTGGCCGGGGATCTGTCATTTTGAGGCAATAGTGTGACAGGTGAACATCATCAGGCAGATGGTCATCGTGCATAGTTGGGCAGTGGGTAATCGTGGCGGCGGGTCATCATAATCGACA
>NW_017306879.1:911065-920536 GCF_000935625.1 Nanorana parkeri
GGGGGGGGGGGGCATTTTTTAATCTTTTTCAAATAAAGGACTTTGTCACAGTGTGGGTGTTTTTGCTTACATTTATTTTACTTGCAAGGCCCCATCCCCACATCATGTACCCCAAAAGGGATCAGGGGGTTTGTGTGGGGGGACATTTTGAAAAATATGGAAGCCCTCTTTTACAATAAGGGGGGGGCCCAGATTTTCAGGCCCTCTCTAGGGGAATAAGTACAGAGTACATTCCAACATTACATTACTCATCCCCCCCCCCAAAAAAAAAGTTAACAATACCCCTTGATGTAAAATCAACATTAGTTACATTGTCCAGCCACACACATCCTCGTTTATCATGATGAATTGCCACTCGACAACCTCCTGCCTGGCAATGATGACCTGCTGACATGACAACTCACTGCCTGGGGATGTTTACCCATCACAAAAGGGTTGTGGGAGTTTTGCGGGGGGTTGGAATCTAGAAGCCCCTGCTATAATACACAGTCCCTTGTTACTCATTCCCTTCCGAAAAAAGTCAGTTAAATGTAAATAAAAACACCACACTGTATCCCCCCTCCTGATTAATACCAGGCCACATGCTTTCAACATTGGGAGTTGTGAGGGAGGGGAGGCAAACCCTCTCCTTGCATGTCCCCATGTTGAGGGGTCAAGGGCCTCATTTGCACACCCTGCCCCTCAAAATGAATGCAACAATTTAAGGGAGGGTTTATTAGAGGAAGCCCCCTTTAGAATAGGGCTACCACAAATTTACTCCTTACATATTCATCCTCCACAGGAATAAGTATGGGGTACAAAGTACTCCTTGTTACACATTCCCCAAAAATTTTAATAAAAACACAAACACCAGAAAAGAAAGAAAAAGAAAAAAAGAACACAATATCTCCCAATGTGAATCTAACATCATTTTATGTCTACTAGTGATGTTGATCAATCACGACGCACCACCGCCCCACAATGTTAATCTGTCACCACAACAACCCGCCACCTGACAATCCTTTTCTGCTGCTTCTTCCGTCACAAATGACAGATCTCGGCTGGTCAGCTGCTGTTTCTAAACAAATCAACAGTGGATCTTTGGTGACATAATTGACCAAACTTGGTCATGACCATATGTGGTTAATGGCATCACCCAGGATCCACAAACGGTTTACAAACAGAAGCCAGACTGAGATCTGACATTTAGCGATGGTAATGCTACCACTGCCAAATAACAGATCACAAGCTGGCTTGTTTACAAACAACAGCCAAATGGTGAACTGTCATATAGCGGTGGTAGTCCTTCCACTGGTAAATAACAGATCCCAGGCTGCTGCTTGTAAATAAAACATGCCACTTTATAAGGACTGGATCGCATTGCTCTCTAGCTTTCTTGTATAGATTTAAGACATCTCCAAACATGTTATTTAAATGCTTGTGTATTTTTAATGTTGCCTTTTAATCCGCATTAAAAGACCTTGATAGATATATATATATATATAAATATATATGTATACACACACACACACACATATCAATTAATAAGATTTATCTCTCATGGCCTTCAATGGAATTTGGCACTTTGGAGTTTGCAAATTTCCCACTAAATTTCTCGAACATTCTGCAAACTGAACTTTGCCCAATTCAATCATCCCAGTTTTGGCAAAGTTAATGTGGAATTCCAGTCAAATCTTTTTTTTTTTTGACTGGAATTTGGTTCTATTGCTTTTTGGGAGACTGCTGTCACATTAAATAATGAGGGGGTATTTCCTCAATGGGGACACTGACACAGCTAAAAACCTGGCAAAGAATCCTACCTTTCCACACTCTACCCAAAATAAAAAGGAAGTTTGGCTGCAGCAACCGTGATAAATAAATGTAGCTGAATTAGCTAAGTATAGGTATTTTCAGTTTTAAGCCCTTGGAAAATAAAATTTCCATTAGCTAGAAGCATAAAATAAGAAGAGGTTATAATACATGAGTACTCCAAATAAAATGTCTGCCGTTAGAGGGAAGTAGAGCAGGCTTGATCCCCTGTCAAATCCTCCATGTTGTCTGGGATCTTGAAGGAAGCTTTCATCCACCCTCGTAGCTATAACAAGTCCCTGCTAAGAAGATGGGCTGCTTGTTGTCACTGGCTTGTGTGTGGTCTATTTTTTTCTATAGACAATACTAGGGATGCACCAATACAGGGCATTTTCACAAGTACTTTTACTCATGAAAATGCTCAGGTACATAGTGCCGATGCTGGGACCTCAGGCAGCCTGCTGGGGACCTTGTGGTAGCTGTCTTTGACAGTGCTGGTCCAGTTTCACATCTCCTTCTTCCCAAGACCGGCACAGCCCTGGACAGCCCCACACTCGCCCCAACAGACCTGGAGAGTCTGGCGTCCGGCACCCACCCATTCAGCCATGGAGAGTCCCACATGCAGCCCTGGTGAGACCCAAACACAGCTCTGTTGACACACAAATGCAGCCCTGGAGAGACCCACATGTAGCCCTGGTGACACCCAAAGGCAGCCCTGATGATACAAGAATGCAGCCCTGTTGAGACCCAAACGCAGGCCTGTAGAAACCCACATGCAGCCCTGGTGACACCCAAACGCAGCCCTGGAGATACCCACATGCAGCCCTGGTGAGATGAAAACGCAGCGCCGGTGCGACCCAAACACAGCCCTGGTGAGACCCGCATGCAGACCTGATGAGATGCGAACGCAGCCCTGGTGACACCCAAATGCAGCCCTGGTGGAACCCAAACACAGCCCTGGTGGAACCCAAACACAGCCCTGGTGAGACCTGCCTGCAGCCCTGGTGAGATGCGAGTGCAGCCCTGATGAGACGCGAACGCAGCCCTGGTGACACCCAAACGCATTCCTGGTGGCACCCAAACACAGCCATGGTGAGATGCAAATGCAGCCCTGGTGACACCAAAACACAACCCTGGTGAGATACAAACGCAGCCCTGGTGAGATCTGCATGCAGCCCTGGTGAAACCTGTATGCATCCCTCGTGGGATGCAAACGCAGCCCTGGTGACACCCAAATGCAGCCCTGGTGAGTCCTGCATGCAGCCCTGGTGAGATCCAAATGCAGCCCTGGTGAGACCTGCATGCAGCCCTGGTGAGACCCAAACGCAGCCCTGGTGAGACCCAAATACAGCCCAGATGAGCCGGTTGGCATTTTCCATTGCTGTATAAAATGGTATCGGTGCATCCCTAGACAATACCTGCATCCTGTACTGTACACTCCATAATATATATGGAGAACATATTGCCTGACAGCAAGAAGGGAAGAGGAAAATTATCCCACAGACTCCAGAACAGAAACCTGGATGAGTAATGGGGCCTTGGCCACTCCACCCTAAATAGGGGGATTTGCTCTTCAAACTGAAATCAGGAAAAAAAATTAAAAAAACTTTAGTTAAAAGGATACAATTCTTTTAGTAGGTATGAGTCAAATGTATCTCACTATGGATAGCAATTCATTGTAATTCCAATGGACATATTTGGAAAATTAAATTTAATGTCATTTTATTATGATTTGTCATAATTTTTTGCAACTCAAATTAAGACTAATCAAAATAATAATAACACAGGTAATTGTGATAAGTATTTGGGGATCTAAAAAGTTGTAGCTTTCAGACTGCTGTCCTGCTCTGTATGTAGCCCCTTTCACCTATGTTTGCATTATTCCAGATTAATTATGTGTTTTGTTTCCATAGATCCTGTCTGCGCAAAAGGTTTTTCAAGGTCAAGAGGCACAGCATGTGAAGGTATACATAAATGCTGAATCAGATTTGAATGACACCCGGTTGTTAATACTGCTATGAAAATACAATCCCTTTCAAGGATTACAAAGCTATATATTTAGTGCACGCTAAATTCCAAGCTTTGCCTTGCAGCATATAAAACTATAAGCCTATGTACTATAAACAAAAGCTGGACTTGGTGACAGTGCAGGAATAAGTGTCATGTTTTATTACACCATTGCTCCATTACAAAAAGTTCTACCAATCTTTGTTTAAATTGAGATTGAAAATACATACACCAAGCCCCTGTCATCTTAGCTTATTTGTGCATAGCTCAGCTGTAAAACCTCAAATCATCTCTGAATTGGTGCTGACACTGTCCTTCCTTCTGGACGGTGGCTACTTTTGTTCCCCATGGTCGCTGTGTGTGTTGTAAAGTAGCCATTGCTCTAAAGCTCACTCTCGTGATGGACCACAATCTCACATTTAGTTTACTAATTTGTATTGAGATTGTAGTCCAATGAAGAACAAAAGTAGCCGCCCTCCGGAAGGAAGGACAGTATCAGCATGAATAGCATGAATTCAGAGATGATTTGAGGATCTACAGCCGAGTGATACACAAATAAGATACATTTTTATTAATAGTTCAGGTACTTGAATGTGTTTTTAAGACTTATCTCCTGAGTCACTTAACTCTTTTTACATTTCATCAACACATTCTAACATCTATCCATCAACAAAAACATTCATGAAAACATAGAAAAATATCCTGTTCAATTAGAAATCATAAAGATATAGGGGGTTATTCTCAAAAGAGCCGAAGGATCCAGCCGTAGCTTCGGCTGATCCTTCGGCTCCACATAGCCCTACAGCAACCGAAGGCGGCCGAGCGGCTCAGCCAAGCCAAAGGCATATGCTTCGGCTCGACTGAGCCGAAGTGACAGCCGAAGCAGGGAGAATGGCCCGCCGAAGTGCCAGCTAGCACTGAGGAGTCAGCTCTGGATCGGAGACCGTCACCAGCGCTGGAGGGACAGCTGAAAACTACAGTAGAAGAAGAAGATGATCGGATCAAGAGGCATCATTTAAGGTAAGTCCTTACACTAACATTGGGGGGGAGGTTATTATCCTTTAATGTCACTTTAATAAAACATAGACTTTCACATGAGCAATATGTAGAAGTAGCACCCTCTTTTGTTTTATAGTTTTCCACACCATCAATCATATTTAGTTACCAAGAACCACTCCAAATGAAATTCAAAGCTAATTTCATGCTCTTTAAAGAAAAGGTACATCCACAGTTTATGCAGTTAATACAGTTTCTCTTTAGTTTTCCATCTCTGGAAGACTGCTGACAAAACATTACACATATATATCTTTATATATCTATATACATATAGATATATATAGATATATATTATATATCTTATGAAAAAAACATGGACTCTTATAGAGGATTAATTTTCATACTTTTATTTGTGTATCAGTATCAAATTCAACATTAATACATTATCATGTATCATTTAAAATGTTCCCACTGTGACATTTTCTCATGAAAGCAAGATACACTGCTGACGTTGCAGTGGCTAAATAGTTAAAATAACAGTGTGTGTGCGCTCCTAGTAACTAGTGTGTTCCTTTATTATTTTAGTCATTATTTGTCCCTAATTAACTGACAGGTGGCCAAGGCTTGGAAGACCCAGCATAATGGTCTACTGGATACTTCCACTGACCTATGGGCAAGATAGCTCTTCCCTGATGTCAGATCCCCAGAGACCCTTGTTTTGTGCTTGTGAGGGTTTACTCCCTATGACCAAACACTTTGGCTTTTGGTCTTGTTTTGTGTTCACCATGACAAAGCTTAACACGCCCTGGTATGAGCAAGCCAATGTCAACACTAATAAAAAAGGGTGGTCCCATCCTTTTCTCACTCTTAATTAAAACTATGCAGGCACGTGGAATTGTCAGCTATGTGTTAATGCTCCTTTCCAAAAGAAAATTATGTAATCATGTGTACCATTTGGCATCCAATGTCCATGTCATAACAACGCAGAAGTCTCTCTCTGCCATTCTGAATAGCACCAAAAGTTCACTTAAACTGTATAATGAAATATTTAGAGGAACAACCTGTAATATTCTTAATAACTACATGAGCAAAACCTGAATCAGAACTGAAGACAGAGCAAGAATCTTTTTTTTATGTACAATTTCCCAGGTTTACTCTTACTAAGCCAGATAAAATACAGTTTGGACACTGCTTCCAAACCTAAAACTACAAACAACAGCACCCAGTATTTATTTTTTCTTTTCAAAATCTTTCGAGGCACAAGCTTTACACACAGTTCTGAATGCTGCTATGTATCTTACAGTCTTCTAAATAAACATTTTTTGGCTCTTTAGTTTGGAGAGCTCTTGAAAAATTGTGTTTGCATTGTTTCAAAAATGAAAGATGTATTTGTTTTGGTTGCAGATGTCGACGAGTGTAAGGTGTTTCCTGGATTGTGCATCAATGCTCGATGTGTTAACACACTGGGATCCTTTACTTGCGAATGCCCCAATGGGATGACGCTTGATGCTTCTGGACGCACATGCCTTGGTATGATATTACACACTTTAACAAAATAATCATCCTCTTAAGAAGTTTTTGTTTAAAATTTTCCAAAGGATCCCTAATGAATATCTCTCAAATAATTATATAGGAGCTTGCATTACATATGTTAAATGAAAAATCGGTTACAATGGAAATGTTTTGACATTTAAAATAGTAGGCGGATTTACAAGCCCTTACTGGTAACTAATGATGAGTGTATCAATTTGTAAGACAGGCATATCAGTGAATTGCATTTTTTAACATTCTTTTGAACATATTCATAGAGATTGCGGAGAATCATACAATTAATCAATCAAAAGTAATTACCTGGATTGGAGATTTAGGGGATTCTCTGCAGATTAGAGAGATGTCCATGCAAACATTTAGAAGAATGATAATTTGTGAACTGGTGATTTTCCTGATCATTACTATGCCGGTGGTAGATCAATACAAGAAGATAAATATAGAGCAGTATCTTGCTCAGACATTAAAGTATGATATGATGCTAATCAGCTGTCAGTTTTAATGCACCAGTTAATAAAATAGATATTTATAGTGTTACTTTACTGTATAGTATAGATGAAAATATATTTATAATAGGTATACAGTTGTGTATTGCATTCTGTAGTATAAATGCAGATGATTCACTTGTTAACACCATGGCTCTGGAGTGCTGAGTAGATATAATTCACATGAAGGAAAATTGTATGTAGGTTCTTCTAGTACTTGCCAGGTTCCTACGAGGTGCTTTGGTTTCCTACCACAACCCAAACAATTCTGCAAGATTAATTAGCTCACTCATAATTTTGTAAATAAAATAATTTAGCTTGCTAGCTATTTTTAGACAGCCATATAGGTTCTAAGCATGCAGCCACATACCTCTGCTTTATTGAACACTTAAATATCCTAATAAAATTAATTGTTTGACAATAGTGTAATTGATTATCAATTAGGTTCACACTCTAAACTACCTACTAGGTAAATGAGCTACACAAGTGAACAGACAAGATTTTTAAAATGTGGTTGTATTGTTTTCATCAGACATACGCTTGGAGACTTGCTACCTAAAACACGAAGATGAGGAGTGCTCTGCTCCTATTGCTGGACGCCACCGGATGGATGCCTGTTGCTGTTCTGTTGGGGCTGCCTGGGGATTTGATTGTGAGCAGTGCCCACCAAAAGGAACGACAGAATTCGAGACCATTTGTCCCAGAGGACCTGGATTTGCTTCTAAAGAAATAACACCTGGAAAAGTCTTCTCCAAAGGTAACACTATTTAGTCTTTTTGTGTATGTGGAAGACACAAAAACTGTACCAGTGTACTGTATATAATTAGCCTGTGTGTTGTGGCAATGCCTCTTGAAAATATGTGCCTGCAGACAGTGCCCCTGTAATATATGCACTGTCCAATCATTATATGTTCCCCAAACAATGCCCGCACAAAATGTGCCTCCAGACATTGCCTTTTTATAAGCTGCTTTTTATTATTTAAAAAAACAACAACATTGAATCAAACATTAAAATCCAATAAGCAAAATGCTGTATAATACACGGTAATAAATGTCCTTAGGCAATGATGGATTGCCAGGCAATGGATTATTAGGGGAGTTAGACTAATCATTCTCACACAATGGATTATTAGGGGAGTTAGACTAATCATTCTCACACAATGGATTATTAGGGGAGTTAGACTAATCATTCTCACACAATGGATTATTAGGGGAGTTAGACTAATCATTCTTACAAATAGTTCCGGTAACATACAAGAATATTTTCAAGATGGTCTTAATCAAGGTGATTGCATGTATATGGTCAGCTCTTCCCACATATACAGGGTTATGGAGGGACTCATGTGAATTCATAGTAGCCATCTCTCTAGCAATACAGGCATCATCTCTGGATGGCCAAAATCAGTCATGGATATTAAACAATTATGCAACTAGCTAGTGAATGTGAACAATTTGGGAATGTTAGCCCAAAAGCCTGGAGAACATTTGAAGGGTCCTGACGAAAAAACAGTGCCCTTTCCGAATATGTGCACTCGCTGCATTTATGCTTCTGATAAAATGCCATAAATTGCTGTTTTCTGAATTTCCATTAACACTTCACAAAATATATGTTTTTCCATCGTTTATTTACATATTATAAAAGAGAAAAAAAAAACCCCGCCAAAAAAAAACAGAAAAGGGGGGTCAGGAAAGGGGGAGAGGGGTTTGAGGTGGGTAAGCCTGAAACTGATAAATGGATTGTTAGACATTTAAAATCAACTATAAATATCTTCATGATGACAACCATGAAATGTAATAGGCCGTGAGACAGGAATTGAGAACTGTTAAAGAACCTGCAGTCCCCCAGGTAAAGATATAAAGAGGTGTTATGAGCCTGCCATTAGATTGTCAAACCTGTAAAGCCAGGTTTTATGGAATTGTTCTCCTTTATATCATTCATTGGCAGAGAAATTGCTTTTTTTCCCAATAAAGTTACAGGCCTTCACTGCATTCAATAGATTATCAGTAGTAAAGTAAAAGCAGTGAAGCGCCACAAACAATCACTCCTCAGTGGGAAATCCTCTTTAACATGCTGCCCCAAAGAAGCCGGGAATGCTGTGAGATCTAGGAAGTGTTCTGATGAAGGGGGCGTGCCCCAGAAACGCGTTAACGTCATTTGCACACTGGAACCCTTCAGTGGATGTCCATCTGCTCGCCAGTAAACTTTTCATGGCTGTTTTTTACCTATGTTTGTGAGTACCTTTCTCCTTTTACTTGATCATTGGAATAAATATGACCTGCACCAGGAAAGGCGCCCCTTTTGTTTTTACTTCCTATTCCTGGAGAACATTTAATGTCTGATGGTCTTAAAAAAGCCCATGGGGCAATCGGTTTAATGTAAGAAATCAGCGTGTAAAATGCAAGGTAATATAATCAGATGCATATACAAGTAAATAGGATATGTAATGTTTGCTAGAGGGGTAAAGGCAGTGAAGCAGTGCGTTGTTGTAGTGCTCAGCCAGGGTAAAGTGTTCCAGGGCGTAATGTCTAGCGCATCGGTAAAACCGTATGTTCAGGAATGATGTCATAGTGAGAGAATGGGTGCATGGAGTGTGTGATGCCAGCAGGTCAATGTACAGACATGCAAAGGAAAAAGACCACTCAAAAA
>NW_017306879.1:920789-927221 GCF_000935625.1 Nanorana parkeri
GTAAAAAACATGGACTCTTATAGAGGATTAATTTTCATACTTTTATTTGTGTATCAGTATCAAATTCAACATTAATACATTATCATGTATCATTTAAAATGTTCCCACTGTGACATTTTCTCATGAAAGCAAGATACACTGCTGACGTTGCAGTGGCTAAATAGTTAAAATAACAGTGTGTGTGCGCTCCTAGTAACTAGTGTGTTCCTTTATTATTTTAGTCATTATTTGTCCCTAATTAACTGACAGGTGGCCAAGGCTTGGAAGACCCAGCATAATGGTCTACTGGATACTTCCACTGACCTATGGGCAAGATAGCTCTTCCCTGATGTCAGATCCCCAGAGACCCTTGTTTTGTGCTTGTGAGGGTTTACTCCCTATGACCAAACACTTTGGCTTTTGGTCTTGTTTTGTGTTCACCATGACAAAGCTTAACACGCCCTGGTATGAGCAAGCCAATGTCAACACTAATAAAAAAGGGTGGTCCCATCCTTTTCTCACTCTTAATTAAAACTATGCAGGCACGTGGAATTGTCAGCTATGTGTTAATGCTCCTTTCCAAAAGAAAATTATGTAATCATGTGTACCATTTGGCATCCAATGTCCATGTCATAACAACGCAGAAGTCTCTCTCTGCCATTCTGAATAGCACCAAAAGTTCACTTAAACTGTATAATGAAATATTTAGAGGAACAACCTGTAATATTCTTAATAACTACATGAGCAAAACCTGAATCAGAACTGAAGACAGAGCAAGAATCTTTTTTTTATGTACAATTTCCCAGGTTTACTCTTACTAAGCCAGATAAAATACAGTTTGGACACTGCTTCCAAACCTAAAACTACAAACAACAGCACCCAGTATTTATTTTTTCTTTTCAAAATCTTTCGAGGCACAAGCTTTACACACAGTTCTGAATGCTGCTATGTATCTTACAGTCTTCTAAATAAACATTTTTTGGCTCTTTAGTTTGGAGAGCTCTTGAAAAATTGTGTTTGCATTGTTTCAAAAATGAAAGATGTATTTGTTTTGGTTGCAGATGTCGACGAGTGTAAGGTGTTTCCTGGATTGTGCATCAATGCTCGATGTGTTAACACACTGGGATCCTTTACTTGCGAATGCCCCAATGGGATGACGCTTGATGCTTCTGGACGCACATGCCTTGGTATGATATTACACACTTTAACAAAATAATCATCCTCTTAAGAAGTTTTTGTTTAAAATTTTCCAAAGGATCCCTAATGAATATCTCTCAAATAATTATATAGGAGCTTGCATTACATATGTTAAATGAAAAATCGGTTACAATGGAAATGTTTTGACATTTAAAATAGTAGGCGGATTTACAAGCCCTTACTGGTAACTAATGATGAGTGTATCAATTTGTAAGACAGGCATATCAGTGAATTGCATTTTTTAACATTCTTTTGAACATATTCATAGAGATTGCGGAGAATCATACAATTAATCAATCAAAAGTAATTACCTGGATTGGAGATTTAGGGGATTCTCTGCAGATTAGAGAGATGTCCATGCAAACATTTAGAAGAATGATAATTTGTGAACTGGTGATTTTCCTGATCATTACTATGCCGGTGGTAGATCAATACAAGAAGATAAATATAGAGCAGTATCTTGCTCAGACATTAAAGTATGATATGATGCTAATCAGCTGTCAGTTTTAATGCACCAGTTAATAAAATAGATATTTATAGTGTTACTTTACTGTATAGTATAGATGAAAATATATTTATAATAGGTATACAGTTGTGTATTGCATTCTGTAGTATAAATGCAGATGATTCACTTGTTAACACCATGGCTCTGGAGTGCTGAGTAGATATAATTCACATGAAGGAAAATTGTATGTAGGTTCTTCTAGTACTTGCCAGGTTCCTACGAGGTGCTTTGGTTTCCTACCACAACCCAAACAATTCTGCAAGATTAATTAGCTCACTCATAATTTTGTAAATAAAATAATTTAGCTTGCTAGCTATTTTTAGACAGCCATATAGGTTCTAAGCATGCAGCCACATACCTCTGCTTTATTGAACACTTAAATATCCTAATAAAATTAATTGTTTGACAATAGTGTAATTGATTATCAATTAGGTTCACACTCTAAACTACCTACTAGGTAAATGAGCTACACAAGTGAACAGACAAGATTTTTAAAATGTGGTTGTATTGTTTTCATCAGACATACGCTTGGAGACTTGCTACCTAAAACACGAAGATGAGGAGTGCTCTGCTCCTATTGCTGGACGCCACCGGATGGATGCCTGTTGCTGTTCTGTTGGGGCTGCCTGGGGATTTGATTGTGAGCAGTGCCCACCAAAAGGAACGACAGAATTCGAGACCATTTGTCCCAGAGGACCTGGATTTGCTTCTAAAGAAATAACACCTGGAAAAGTCTTCTCCAAAGGTAACACTATTTAGTCTTTTTGTGTATGTGGAAGACACAAAAACTGTACCAGTGTACTGTATATAATTAGCCTGTGTGTTGTGGCAATGCCTCTTGAAAATATGTGCCTGCAGACAGTGCCCCTGTAATATATGCACTGTCCAATCATTATATGTTCCCCAAACAATGCCCGCACAAAATGTGCCTCCAGACATTGCCTTTTTATAAGCTGCTTTTTATTATTTAAAAAAACAACAACATTGAATCAAACATTAAAATCCAATAAGCAAAATGCTGTATAATACACGGTAATAAATGTCCTTAGGCAATGATGGATTGCCAGGCAATGGATTATTAGGGGAGTTAGACTAATCATTCTTACAAATAGTTCCGGTAACATACAAGAATATTTTCAAGATGGTCTTAATCAAGGTGATTGCATGTATATGGTCAGCTCTTCCCACATATACAGGGTTATGGAGGGACTCATGTGAATTCATAGTAGCCATCTCTCTAGCAATACAGGCATCATCTCTGGATGGCCAAAATCAGTCATGGATATTAAACAATTATGCAACTAGCTAGTGAATGTGAACAATTTGGGAATGTTAGCCCAAAAGCCTGGAGAACATTTGAAGGGTCCTGACGAAAAAACAGTGCCCTTTCCGAATATGTGCACTCGCTGCATTTATGCTTCTGATAAAATGCCATAAATTGCTGTTTTCTGAATTTCCATTAACACTTCACAAAATATATGTTTTTCCATCGTTTATTTACATATTATAAAAGAGAAAAAAAAAACCCCGCCAAAAAAAAACAGAAAAGGGGGGTCAGGAAAGGGGGAGAGGGGTTTGAGGTGGGTAAGCCTGAAACTGATAAATGGATTGTTAGACATTTAAAATCAACTATAAATATCTTCATGATGACAACCATGAAATGTAATAGGCCGTGAGACAGGAATTGAGAACTGTTAAAGAACCTGCAGTCCCCCAGGTAAAGATATAAAGAGGTGTTATGAGCCTGCCATTAGATTGTCAAACCTGTAAAGCCAGGTTTTATGGAATTGTTCTCCTTTATATCATTCATTGGCAGAGAAATTGCTTTTTTTCCCAATAAAGTTACAGGCCTTCACTGCATTCAATAGATTATCAGTAGTAAAGTAAAAGCAGTGAAGCGCCACAAACAATCACTCCTCAGTGGGAAATCCTCTTTAACATGCTGCCCCAAAGAAGCCGGGAATGCTGTGAGATCTAGGAAGTGTTCTGATGAAGGGGGCGTGCCCCAGAAACGCGTTAACGTCATTTGCACACTGGAACCCTTCAGTGGATGTCCATCTGCTCGCCAGTAAACTTTTCATGGCTGTTTTTTACCTATGTTTGTGAGTACCTTTCTCCTTTTACTTGATCATTGGAATAAATATGACCTGCACCAGGAAAGGCGCCCCTTTTGTTTTTACTTCCTAGATTATCAGTAGTGACTGTTTACAGTGCTTTTTCAAGTGTAGCAGATTTGGTCCATAAATGACATTCTTGATTGTGAGATGCCTGTCTTATATTCTGATTTCTGCTAAACGTATGTGAATATAAGCTGTACCTTAACCACATGTATTAAAATGTATACTGATTTCAGTTCCTTTCTTGTATTTCTGTTTCTTGCAGATATTAATGAATGTAAGATGATCCCAAGTTTATGCAAGTATGGAAAATGCAGAAACACAATTGGCAGCTTTAAGTGTCGATGTGACAATGGTTTTGCCTTGGATGCAGAAGAAAGGAACTGCACAGGTAAATGTTGATATATACTATGCAATTAATCTGCAACTTGGTGTTTTTTTTTGTCTTTGTAACCTTGTCTGGTCTTTTTAGATATTGATGAATGCAGGATATCACCAGATTTGTGTGGGCAAGGCAACTGCATTAACACACCAGGAGACTTTGAGTGTGACTGCTTTGAAGGATACGAGAGTGGATTCATGATGATGAAGAACTGCATGGGTAGGTGGTAATATAATTTGGCACAGTTATTTAGTAAGGATGAAATAAGAAACACGGTACCATTTAAAACATTTTAAAATAGTACTGGATATTCATGTTCACGTTATTTCAGGGTTGTTATCTCAAAGCTGAGATTTGATATCAGGTTCAAACGTTTTCATGACAAATTGAGAGGAACAGAAGCAAATAGAGAGAGTAAAAAGAGATAGATAGATAGATAGATAGATAGATTAGATAGATTAGATAGATAGGTAGATAGATAGATAGATAGATAGATAGATAGATAGATAGATAGATAGATAGATAGATCGATATGTTGATAGATAGATAGATAGATAGATAGATAGATAGATAGATAGATAGATTGCTTATCTATTATAGAAGTGTTCTCTAGATAGATAGATAGATAGATAGATAGATAGATAGATAGATAGATAGATTGCTTATCTATTATAGAAGTGTTCTCTTCTCATAGCTTCTTGGATACTGTTGTCCTAAAAAAGACAAATAGAAGTTACTTCTTTTTATATAAAGAGAGGTAGACAAATGTTCCATTTTCATATCACATATTTTGTTCTCCCTTAGTGTGAGGTTACCTTATTATGATTGTACGGGTGTTATATACTTGCTCTGTTATATCCATGTAACCCCTTGATGTTATTACATTCTGTTATCATACAAAAGTATATAATAATGTTGTCGTTTGGTAGTCACATGACCTGGAACATTCCTTGCATCTGTATTTCAGACATTGATGAATGCCAGCGGAATCCACTCCTGTGCCGTGGTGGCAACTGCCTTAACACAGAGGGAAGTTTTAAATGTGAATGTCCTGATGGGCATGAGGTTACACTTGATGGCACTGCCTGCTCAGGTATGTTACAAATATTGATATATCCTTCCTAATCTTTGACATCTCACTTTCCGCACATGTAAATCTAGAGCAATTACATTTAGATTAAATTAAGTATAACTTTGTACAAAAAACTGCCCTGACAAGATTGTGTCCAGTAGTATTGCCATCAGTCCTAACCTTTGTATTATTACACTGCTATCATCTCTGTGATGGCCATCTCCTCTTCAAACGCAGGCTAGATGCCACATTTAATTTATTTGTACTGGTCAGTCGCATTTTGTACACTGTTAGTAAGTATTACCCGCACAAATTAGTGAAATAGTGTATTGGTACTAACCTAATAAAATAAAATGCATTTAATAAAAAATATTTAATAATTTAATAAAACATTTATTAGAAGTAATTTACCAAAAAATGCATTACCCTCGTAGCAGCTGAAATCTGATTGGTAACTAAAAACATCCAGTTCACTGTTTGTTATGAGCTAAAACAGCGTTTTCCAACCCCTTTTGAGTCACAGCACCCTTTAAAGTATGCAAAATCTTGAGACACCCCAGTCTAAAATATAATGTTAAATATAATGGATTTAAAGGGGGACCCCATGCAAAAATACAAAAAAGGTCCTCCTTCATTGAAGTCCCCCTTCAAATCAGGAGCCCCCCTTCACATCAAAACCCCCCACTTTCACATCAGATAATTCCTATACACCAAAAGCCCCTTGCTTTTACATCTAAGCCCTCCCCTCTTGCAATAGGAGCCCTTCTTCATGTCAGAGCTCTCTCCTTTCACATCAGAGCCCCCCTTCACATCACAAGCTTTGGGTCACATCAGTAGCCCCTCCTTCACATCAGGAACCCTCTTCACATAAAAAGCTTCCCCCTTCACATCAGGAGGATTTTGAGGCATTCCTGAGGAAGCCAGAAGCTACCCCAGCACCCTGGTTGAGAAAGGCTGACCTAGAACATACCTAATGTACTTTCAGGCACTTGTAATGAGTTTTCTTTATCTGCTAGTGATAGTGCCTCCTATGCAATTATTCCAAATTCAGACATTCATCTTCTCTGCAGATATCAATGAGTGTGAGCTCAGCACTGACTTGTGCCGAAATGGGCGATGTATAAACCTAATTGGAAGATACCAATGTGCTTGTAATTCTGGTTATAAGCCATCAGATGAT
>NW_017306879.1:927262-977216 GCF_000935625.1 Nanorana parkeri
ATCTATATATAGATATATATAGATATAGATATATATATATATATTTTAAAGCAATGATAATAATGACAGTGCTCACAGTGTGTTTATTATGAATATTTACAGTACAGAGCTTAGCATACCATAATGTCCATGCTCAGCATAAGTAAGATATTCCTCGGCTGTTTATTGTTTCTGTTTTTGTAATTAGATCATTGTTTATGTTTATAGATGTTGATGAGTGTGAAATTTTCAATGGTGGATGTGACACAAATTGTACAAACTCCCAAGGAAGTTATGAATGCAGTTGCGTTGAAGGTTATGCTTTAATGCCGGACGACAGGAGCTGTACAGGTCAGTCTGACTTCATACTAACCTTAAATAAAGAACAGAACATTTCCTTGTTTGCAGTAGAACTGAGCCCAGGGTTATCATTCACTAATTTACAGAATGCTACTCAAATCCTTGTGAAGTATATATTATGGAAGGTGATAATGGGGTGTAATTACCTGCAGTACCCATTACATTCTTACCCTTTTCAGACACGTTTGCGCATTAAACACATATCTTATTATGCTGTATTGCAGAAGGATTGCAGTTTAGGTGATACCCTTTATTAGCTAACATAGGCTATTAAACACGTAAGCTTTCAGGACCCATTAAGCTGGCCATACGCTGCTCTTTTTCTTTGTGTGCATTGAATGAAACAAATATAGAGCAGATTTCTCCATCAACACTACGACCGTGTTGATCGAGGAATGCCCGCTGTTTCTTTTGTATTGGCTGCCGGTTCTTATCGTACGAAGATTTTCCAACCGACTCTTTCGATCAGCTGATCGGGGGATGCCGGCTGAAAGGGTGCCGACAGCGCCACCCACTGTGCAAATTCCGGCCGATTGTACAAGAACTGAACGAAATTTGCAGTGTATGGCTTCCTTTAGGTTCCTTCCCCAGGGTTTTTTCAATTATATAAAGCCTGAAGAAGAAACATAAAGGGTCCCGAAAGCTTGGATCTCTAAAAACCCAAGTGAAGCGCATCACTATAAACTTTTAAAACTCTATGAAAAAACTAGACAATAACTTTATTTATAGTCCCAATGTTTTTGATGTTATGTCAACTATTGTTAGAGAACAGAAGCCATGTATGGCATGTATGCCTTATGAACACTCAGATCAGACAGCTGCGATGTAACTATAGGTGTCTTAGATGTGCCTGCTGCTCTATGATGTTTTATTCAGAAAAAAATGCAGGGCATTAGCATACCACACACTTTGGCTTATTTACTGAAGGAGTTGTGCATTTTCACATAATAAATTCTGTGAATATTCACTTCAGTTATCCAGTTATGTGAAATGATAATTCCCGTTTACTTATTTAATCTGCACATGACTGGATATTTGGGAAGCTTCTCAACTTTAGTAAATCAGTCTCTAAATCAGTCTCATTGCCTGCTAGATTTCTATGGGTTATTTGCCATGATTCTCTCTCTTTATACAGATTGTGCTTTAAATCAAGTTCCTTATTTAGGTAAACTGGGAAATCTATGTGATGATCAGATTGACACAGCAGTAGACATGCTCAGCAGAAGGCATTCACATTCAGAAATCATGGTACATGGGGTAGGAAAGGGCATTGGCTAACATGCAATTTCTGTAAGGGTAGAACATGTTAAAAACACTTTCAAATTCATTATAAAAAAATTTCAGTAAAAAAAAAAAAAAATGTCAGCTCCAGAGAGTTAACAAGGCAGCAGCAATGACTTGTCACTCACAATTAGAGCATTTTGTGTTCATATGCAATTTAAGGACAGCTACCCACCATTTTGTTAAGTTCATCTCCAAGGCATCTGTCATCTTACAGATTGATACATTTTTGAGCAGTTGTGCTTTCGTCACCAACAACTTTTGATTGTTACTACTATTCTTCTTCTTTATAGAGTAAATTTCTCTTCTGGTTATTAGCATTTCCCAACACGGCCATTTAGTCCCACCAACAGGGCATGTTCTATAGCTAACCTTACATATACTACATATACACAGGTGGAGTGTGCCAGCAATGCAGTTTAACTACAGTGCCTGTGTAAGTAGATCCTAAATAGTGTGCCTTCATAGAATATCACACCCAGACATTTTCATTATATTATTCTTAGCAAACAAGCTGTAGATAGTCCAAGCAACAAATGTCACTCTCTTGTTTAATCAAAAGCTTAGCTTTATCAAAAAGTAGGAGACAAAATTTCACAAGACTTGGTCTAAAAATGTAAAATAGATAAGAACTGAAATTAAATAATATGGGATAACTATGCTATTACTCATCAATGGAAAGCAAACTGAGACTATTGCAGACCTTTATTTAATTAAACCATTGGGTGACCCACTTTGGTGAGAGGTGAAGCAGTCAGTCAGTTTCCTGCCAAGATAAAGCCATCTACATAATAGTCTATTTACAAGAACATAGATTTATTGTGCAAATACTGACAAACTTTTCTCTATTTGGAATGGAATGCTGAAGCTAGAACAAAACAAGCCCCAAATGGTTTCTCGGTCTGACCACATGCAAGACAGGACATTTTTTTTACATAATCTGATCTTCAACCCTGCAGTACAGAGTGTATAAGTCGATACTAAAAAGCCTTTGGGACTCCTATTCCATATTCTATGAATGCTAAACACAGCTATTTCTTAAAGGGGGTTTCCACTTACATTAAAAAAAAATCACACTGATTAGTCTTATAATGCTATGGCCTCATTTACGCTTGCAGCCAAGGAGCAGTAAAAACAAGCTCAATACACATTTTTACCACTCCCGGCTGCCCAGTGCAAAGTCAGCATTGCAGCCGGACAGTGCTGTACACATTTCCGTGGCCAATGTTTTGCCTCGCTGCTCATCAAACATTATACAGCATGTGACGTTTGGCAGTGAATGGGACCAAGATGCAAACACGTGTTAAACTTCATTATGGTGCAGCAGTTCCATTAAAAATTCCCCTTGGGATGCAGAAAAAAAACAAAACAGCATGTAGCAGGTGTCAGAATGCTAGGCAGCTGCTGTCGTACTGCCCTCTGAAAAGCCATCTACTGCAAATCACTTTTAAGAAGGTGGCACACGTGTAAACAAGGCTTTTGATTGTGATGTTTAGTATTTGCAGTATTATTGTAATACAGTTTGTACAGTTGTTTTACAGTTGTCTTTTTCCTGTTTCTCTTTAGATATTGATGAGTGTGAAACAAACCCCAATATTTGTGATGGAGGCCAGTGTACAAACATACCTGGAGAGTACCGGTGCCTCTGCTACGATGGTTACATGGCATCCATTGATATGAAGGCTTGTCTAGGTAATGTACAGTTTCACATATGCTTGAATTTGATTTAGGGCATATGCAGGTACTTAGACAGTATGTATTCTTGCAGTGTTGTATCACATTCAGGGGACAGCTCTGAATGTTTGGTTTAAACTGGGAGAAGAGTTTACTGTCATAGGTGTACTGCCAGTAAATCATGTTGTATTAAAAAGTGCTTTGAAATACTTTATATACAAATTGAAAGGATCAGTAATAGTTTAAAGAAAATGTTAAATAAAAAGGATACAGTAAATGTGAAAGTGTTTATCTTACCACAAATCATTATTTCAATTGATAGTTTTTAATCACAAGTACATGGGGCAGCCACTTGTGTTTTTTACATGCTTTAATGCTTTTGGCTTGAATGGTCAACCTTGCCCTACGCAGTCGTAGTGCATAGACATGACAAGTTGCCATGGCAGCAGTAGTGTGCTCTATAAAAAATGTAGGACATGCACAACTTTTTTACACAGTAGAGTGTTGCAACGCACTGCACCCACATTTCAACGCTCTGCTGTGAATTAAATTAATACAATGTCACTTTGTGACATTTCAATAAAGTTGTACTAAAAAGTAAATAGTGCATTGCCACTGTTTACCTCGGAGCACACACTAGCGACCACAGTAGAAGCCCTCACTGTTCTTTTCCCCTAACCTAAGTCTGCTGAATAACGCAAAAGTGATGCACTGGGCCTGATTTACCAAAGCAACTGGACAAGCACAGTATAATTGATTGGGGTCCCTACACGTAGCAAAAGCGATGCCTGAACTAATTTAACTAATTGTACATTAATGTTTAATATGTATGATGCTGTGACCTAGTTTACATTTAACATCTAAATAATGAATAATGCATGTGACTCTGTCTCGGTAAGCAATAAAATGAGCACATGCCAAGCTACAAAACATGTGAAATAACCTTGTACATTATGTTGTCACTGGGAAAAAGGCAGCGTATGTACAGGTAACATTGGAACCTATATTCCAAGAGCCAACATATGGAACCTCGGCACATGTGCGTAAAGATATGCACATGCACAGTTCAGTAGCCCTCCATGTATGGGTCACTGGGGCATTTACAGATTAAACCCCCTTTACATTATTGCCGTGTATTCTAATACACATCAGTGGGCATTATGTTGCATGTTAATATGTGTTGTATTAAGGCAGCAAACTGTGATGAATCAAAAAAATGCAAAGGATCCTTTTTTGGCTGATACTGCATAGTATTCTGGAGCATCATGCACAATGACATGAATAAAATGCCCAGCTTAGCTAGCACATGCTAGAGTATAGATTTGCATTTGGTAATAATTTTCATGTCCATACAATATAGTATATGTGCATGTGACCAATCACAAAGCCATAGTAAATTCTATAAGAAGTTTATTTGCTTATCTGTGCGCAATCAATGCATCGGCATATGCGCATTTCCTTTAGTAAATCATGACCACAGTCTGTATTGCTTATCCTGTTATATCAGCAGTCTCTCAGCAAGGGTGATTATTGCAGAACAATACACACAGGTAGCCCTATAAGAAATCCTAATGAAAATATGGTATGTGTGAAAGTCACATTAACCATTACTTAAATTTAAAATTTGCAATTAAATACACAGGCTAATTGTTTACTGTACTTTCTTTTAGGGCTCATTCAGGTGAATGCAGAGGTCCCTGCAACATAACAAATAGCGGGATCTCTGCACCCGGGAGTCAACACGTACTTGCATTCTGGCACGAATTTACACCCCAGGATACAGGCTGTGTGTAAATTCATACCTGCATGCAGTTGGAGCACTGTTTACTAGAATGCAGCCACAGCCTGCCATTCATTTGTACGCAACACCTATGGTTCCTGGGCCAGATATTCTGCTTTTTATTTTTTACACTGACCTTTGTGACCATGTGAATGAGCCTTTAAGTTTAACAATATCAGATCCTGAGTTGCCTAAAAATATGCAATAGAAAAACCTATGGCATCCAGTCAGGTTTCAGTTAAATGAAGGTAGATCAACGAAGGATAAATTCTTTTCGGTTGCCTTTGGCTACTTCACTGTGTTCGTTGCTCTTTAGCTTATTAAAATGACTCTGTGGTTTACTCAGAGTATCTTTAAAAATGCTGTACCTGCAAGGAAGCAAAAGATCCCCAGCTGAAGATTCTTCCAAGACCCACACTTCTGGGAATGTCAATCTCCTGGGCCCCCCGCAATGTACAGTGGTTCCTTCTGTTGACCTGCACTAATTACAGAATACAGTAATGGTAGTCAGCAGGAGGGGCCACTAAACACTGTAGGAGATATAAGTATTCCTAAAGATACTTTGAGCAAGGCTGGCTATAGACTGATTGCTGTATCTTGTTCGGCCCCACTGAGTAAAATGCTCAATTTCCCGATCCACGATAAATAGCAGTGATGGTGTTATTCCCACCCCAACCAAGTTGCTTAAAAGAAACACAGTAGTTCAAAGATAGTATACTACATTTTATTGTTTTACCCTGGGCTCGGCATTTGTTTTACTGTTATCAGCACTTGTTAGTCCTTTATGGCAGACAGTTAGTTAAAAATAATCTAAAACTGATCTCAGGGGGACCTATCACTAACTGGCTTGCATGATTTTGACAGTTGTGTCATCTCATCTCTTTGGAAGTCTGAACTGTATACAGATGTTCACAGTGTATTTACCACTTCACACCCGAGTTGACAAATGTATTCTCTTTCAGATGTTGATGAGTGTGAACTCCATGATAACATCTGTCTGAGTGGAAGTTGTGAGAACACAAAAGGCTCCTTCATCTGCCACTGCAATCCTGGCTATTCTGGAAAGAAAGGACAAACTGGATGCGCAGGTAACCGGTTGAATATACCACCACCATGTAAAGAAGAACTCTAAAACTTCTAGTTCTTCATTTCAAAGCTGTATAGAGGTCTGGGATGACCACTGATATGCAAATTAACCAATCTCCTAAAACATACAGCTATGGCATGCTGAAGAAGAGGAGGGCCCGTGCTCAGCTTTGTTTTTCTTTCTTCTACCTACACTTCAGGAGACACAAAGCTTTTTGGCAGCAGTCAGACTGCAGATTATAGACTTATGCTTTGTGTAGTTTTTTTGTGCATAGAAATTAACTAGCTATATGAGGAGGATAAAGTGTGCATTTTCAACAGATTTTTACATGATGAAAATACGTGGTCAGTAAAATTTGGTTATTTTCTTTGGTGGTATACTTAATGCTTTTTGTACCCTGTATTACTGCCATTTGGTTAGAACTTCCCTGTTTAAGAAAGCAAAAGCTGTAAGCAACTTTTCATAGACTAAATGAAAATCACTTTAAAATAGCAATGCTACAAAAGTAAAAACAAGAAAATGTAGTCTGTGCATACAGACTGCCAAATCAAGGTGAGACTCATGTGCACTTTAAACGTAATTAAAGTGACACTGAACCCAGGAGCTAAACCTTAAAAATGCATTGAAGTACCCTAACTATAATTTCATGTTTATTTTACTAATTTGTATTGAGATAGTAGTCCATAACAGGAGTGAGTTTGGAGCGGTGGCTACTTCACAACACACACAGGGACCATGGGAAATAAAAGTAGCCACCCTCCAGAAGGAAGGACGGTGTCAGGACCAATTCAGAGATGATTTGAGGATCTATAGCTGAGTGATACACAAATAAGATACATTTTTGTTAATAGTTAATATACTTTAATGCATTTTTAAGATTTAAAGGAGAACTATGAGGTGAGTGCTTTTCACTCACCTCATAGTTCTAGCCGACCTGTGACAATGAGACTGTCACAGGTCGGCTCAGTAGATCGGGAAGTGAGCGATCACATACTGGCGTTAGCTCACTTCTCGATCCTGTCATGGCTCTCTGCCGTGACAGGGGAGGGGCTGTATTCCCCCCTCCCCGCTCTGATCTGCCAGCGCTGACTGGCGGAACGGACGGTGGATGGGGCGGGTACAGCTGGCTCTGCCTCTAGATAGGCAGAGCCAGCTGTCACTCACGCAGCTGGGCGAATCTAGACATAATTGTCGGGATCCGCTTCAGCTGCGGCTTCCCAGTATACCGCGAGCTGTAGCTCGCGGTATACTGAGCTTAGGGTGACGGGAGGATGCTAGTTTGTGTCCTCCCGTTACCCTAAGGAGAACTATGGGGAAAAGCCCTAACCCCATAGTTCTCCTTTAACTCTGAGTTTAATGTCACTTTAAGTCTGTTTGCTCATAGATCCATGAGCTCCAGCACTTCATACACAATTTCCACATAACAAAGGTTTGCTGCACCACAGAATCATTTTCTCGGTGCTTCTTCCATAATGAAAAAAGCAATGTGTGTAACAAACCCAAGAATGTTTATAACAATATTGAGTATTGCAGCCCTAAGATTTTCCTACTACAGAAAAGCTTCTTACAGTGCACTTAATGAGTACTAGCCAAGAGTCTGGAAATTAAGTAATAGCCTCCTTGTTACTGTTGTACTTATTTTAATGTGTTGACTTGGAACCCCAAAACGACATGTAACACAAGGGGCTATAGTAGCCAATATGTAAGTTAAATTAATGCAGGAATCCTTATTTTTTTTGTCTTAGTACTCTTGCTTATCTGATTATATTTATCAGGTGCTTAAATTGTTATAGAGCATAATATCAGTCTGTTCCCTTTTCCGATTTGGAGAATCTAACAAGATGATGAACTGAAAGGTTGTTTCATTAATATTCCTAGAATTTGTAGTGCAAATATTTGCTGATTTTTTCGCACTCTTAGTGAAGACATTCTCAGTTTAGCAATGAAACACGCCATACGCATCCCATCTGGAGACATGCCCCTTTTCTGACATGTAGACTGCTGTGAATCCAAAACATTGCTAATCTGACTTGTAAATCAAGTGCTCAATGTTTATCTTATTGCATGGCAAAGCTAGCCTTGATATGTGTGCTGTGCTTTTCTAGCTTTACTTGGTGCCAATATAGAACCAAGTTA
The DNA here is from genome assembly GCF_000935625.1 of Nanorana parkeri. Classification (NCBI taxonomy): domain Eukaryota; kingdom Metazoa; phylum Chordata; class Amphibia; order Anura; family Dicroglossidae; genus Nanorana; species Nanorana parkeri. Next base: position 935,560 of record NW_017306879.1, read on the forward strand.
TAGTGTAAAAAACGTGTATTACAGAAAAATGTATACTTAAACTCAAACCTAACACTTTTGATATGAATTGGAGCATCCATTCTGAGCCAAGTCTTCTGGTACAACCTCAATAATTGATTTTTAGCTAAATGATCACAAATTCATATGTTTCACAGATTCACAAATGATACATTCCAAAGTCTTGTGGAAAGCTTTTCCAGAATAATGAAGTCTGTTACAGCAATAAAAAGGGCGGGTCAACTCCATAGTTTTTTCCATGGTTTTGAAATGGGATGTCCAACAATCTCATTTAGGTGGAGGGGTCAGATATCCATTTATACATGCATGTATCTAGGTCAGTGGTACTCCAAGTAGTGGAGGATGGATCAGGGTGCCAGCCACGGAGCTTGCACCTTAAAAAAACATGTAATTTAACGTTTCTACTATCAGGGACAGTATGTGATGTGGTTAATGTCTACAATCTCCTACTGGCATAGTTCATTAATGCTGCAGAGATGCCCCTATTGGCCAAATCCCCTTCATTCTAAACACAGCAATCTCACGATGATAGCATTAAATGCATTAAAAAATCATTATTAGAATTTGTATGGGCACTTGAATACAGGGCCTGTTAGATGCAACCATTAAAATTTTATTACCAAATTGCTAGAACAGTGGGAACAGTGCCTTCTCAGGCTTCTAGGTCCAAGGCCAAGCCTGGAACTCAGTTCTGCCCTCCTCCTGCTCCTGCCATCGTGCCTCCACACTACCCTCCTGCAGGCCCTTCTCTCCCCAACCACTACCACCACCACAACTTTAAACCCACCCCACCCCCACATCTTTACTTTCTCCCTGCTCCTTGCCAGTCCCAAACCGCAGACCCCAACTCTTACCAACACACCTGCACCACCAACTTTTAGACCCACCTCACATTTACACAAAACACTGCTCCCATAACACTGCATGGACTCAAACCACCATCTCACTTCCATTGCTGCTCTCCTTGTCCCTTCAACAATGTGCTTGTACCCCCTCTCACTCTGCATACCTCCCCACTCTCACTTTATTAATCCTCCCCCCACTGTCACCCAAGGCCTGCAGGAAATGCACTTTCCCCCTTGACATCCAGTGCCACTCATCCTCCCTTTCTGCTCTGAACTTTGTGCCTGCAGCCCATGCAAGTGGATCTTTAAATTAGCTGGAATGTAAAGAAGTTACAAATGATGCCCAAAAACCTCTTACTAATATGTTCTATGGGCTTCATTAGAGTTTGGCTAAATATTTGAACTCCCTTGCCATAGTGGAGTGTTTCCATTGTAACAAATAAACATGTTTTATTTTCCTAATCTTTTCTAGTATCCACCCATTGTTATGCTGAGCATTCCCATCCCACACAGATGGTTTTCGCCTTCAGTGTAGACTGTGGATGGGAGTTCAGACAGACTTTTGTTTACTGGCTTTGCAGTACTCCCAACATAAAAACATAAATAAACTAAAGTAAAGTTATTAGTAAAATAAAACTTTAGTAAAATTATGATAAATAGTTAAACATCTTAGGAAAATAATGTGCTTCAGCTCAGTGTACTGATCGTGTGATTTATCACATTGCTTAAGGTTTAAGCCTAACAGTATTGTTGCATTTGTTTTGGGACAGCCTTTGCACATACGGAAGTTTACATTCTACAAATGATAACTTCTAAATGCCCCAAAAACCCCATAGTGCAGTTCAATGTTCTTTTTATAAGGAACAATTAAGATGATTACTGTATGCTATTTGTCTACACTCACAAGTCACACAGACAGATTATTATCTGAGGTGGACTTCATTTCCAGTTGCAGGCTTAATACTTTATGGAACATTATTGTTCCTTCCAAACAGAGAATCCAGAAAAAGGCTGATATATATGGGCTTTAAGGAGAACTATATTCATAAAGAGTGTACTGTCACTGTCACATCTATGCTCTGATATTTTTTTGTCCAGACATTTATTGCTCTAGTGCTTCAGCCCAACCGATTCCTTTTTGTTAGTAATGTCGTGATCACAGAAACCCTTCCTGTGACCTGGAAAAGTGTTTCCAAACATGCACTACAGTCTCTTTGTTGATATAAAAAATTACGTTCAATACTCAGGAGTAAGTATATCAGAACACTGATTAGTTCCAAAATTGCATTGGATGCATGAATTTTATAAGGAGTACAGAAGACTGGAAGACAAGTGGCATAAATGGCTCTGATGTTATCTATTTGCCCCTGCTTCTCCAATAACTGCACAAAGCACCCTTATATGATACACATGCCCAGGTCTTCCTTTAGAAAAAAACTTCCATACAGTCATAAGTGTGTTGAGCATGGACATAATAAGAAGTAATTTTACTTACTTTTCTTCACACCACTCATCCATTTCTAGGGATAAGCAATTGGCCATGGAATGGATCATCAGTAAGCAAGGAGAAAGGAAAAAGCAGGGGTATTTTCCTTACCTTCAAGACACCTACATATCTAGACTAAAAGTGTTAAAGAGATGATCTAGTCACATTTTTTAACAATATACTTTGTATTAATTTTCAACATTTTGTGATACAAAGATTGTGAGCGGAGTGAACATGTTCAAAAAAGCAATATAGATCTTGTAAAATGCAAGCTACGGTCATATTTTATATGAATTTACCTCAGTTTTGAAGACAGAAATATGCACGCTCAGCTAATTCTTAAACTGCATGTTGCAGCAGGAATAAAGATAGGTAGATGGACCAGGTTCTTTAATGTATAATTGAGTAACCAATTAAAGCTGGATATTCATCCCCAGTGAAGTGTGATGGTTGTAAACTGCTGTTTATATGGATTTTACATTGCTTATCTTACTTTTTTTTTCTTGCTGTCTAACAAACTTTACGCTCAGTTGCCTTTCCTTCAACTAAATTGTCCCCAGGGAGTTTATACTTGGGTAACTGACAGGAAGGAGATCAATCTAAAACGTACTCGCTGCGCCAATTTTAGCATTAATAAAACTTTCCCTGGGAAGAATGACCTTGTATCAATTGTAATAAACATCCTTTTGGAGTCTAAACTAAACCACACATCAAATCATCAATCCCACAGTAAATTGTATTTATATCAGTACATCAAGTATGAACTGGACATATTTTGTAAAATGTGACAAAATACTTTCCACCATTGCCATCTATGTACACATCTGATTCCCCTCCCCACATTCCAGAGTTGCTGCTTATCAGCTGAAAGGTGCAGGTAATGTTGGACAGGTGCTTCACTGGCACCCTCTTGAAATGTGTGTATGCTTACCTAAAAGTATCAGCATTGGATTCCACATCTGAACTACTTCTATCGGGCTGCATCAAACAGATGTAAGGAGACTAATGCAGTTTTCTTTATATAAGGCACTCAGGTCCAACTAATACAAAAACTATTGCCAGTGGAGTGGAGAATGAAGCTCCATGAAAAAATAGGGTAACACTGTACAGTGAATACCCAGTGAGGATCCCATTCTAAACTACTCTTCAGAAGTGAATATATGGCGGGGACCGGATTAAGGAGACTTTTTCAATGTTTGGACCATTGCTCCTGACCTTCATTGGTCCTGACAACTCAAGTGGATAAACTAGAGGGATTGCACGCAATGCATTAATGGAAAGCCAGCAGGTGAATTGTTAGTTGCAGGAAGATAATGTATAGCTGCTCTGTTAAAATGGAGTGCTGCAGTTGAATGTATGTGATGTAGAGCGAGCCGGTGAATTCTTGTACAGTACAGTACTGAAATCTAGAGATGAGGGAGAGGTCTCATGAGGTTTCCAGCAGATGACAAATCCAAATTTAATGAACCATGTGTGGAAAGTCTTGCATTTTGTCCAAGGTGATGCTTGATATACTCTGTGTACTTTATCCTGCAACACCTATCAGAAACATATGCCTAGTGGTTCCTGAAACTTATCTCCTTATTCCATTCTGCTAACTATGCTGCATTCCCTAGTAAACCAGAGACTAAGAGTATGTTCTAAGAGTATCCCTGCATTTTCAGCTTATTTGAAGCTTATTGCTGCAAACCATTTCCCTGCATGGGCTAATTATCTGTGTGTAGTTTCTTGGAGTAAGAAGTAGAGAGTAGTTAACTCACTGAAGCTCATGTGCTAATCTTGCTTGGGGGTCATAATATTTTTGATAAAAAATTGCTAGAATTCCTGCCTATTTTGCTTCTAGAAGTGGTTTTCCAATATGATCAGAGTATATGGTTGTGTTGTTCCTATAAACTGGCTGCCTTGGTACTGCAAGGACTCTGAGATTAACCTTGGCCTACTTTACTCACTCTCACTTGCCAAGATATGTTGCAGTGTTTGTTTTCCTACTGAGTATAGGAATCTCCCTAAACTCCATGGTCTCTTACAAAGAGCCCGATATATATTCACACAGTTCTTTCCCTTAGTTTTAATAAATGTGACATGTTCCACATTCCACAAACAGGACAATGTGTAAAATATCAATTTCTCAGGCTGTTGTGGGAAAAGCAGTATGCATGCATTAGTACAAAGGATCAGCTTGGGTGCAGCCTTGTTAAATTAGATTTGAATTGATCTCATTTAACCCAATTTTGCATGTTATTCATACACTCTTGAGTTACCTCAATGAAACATAGAACCTAAGCTGTTTATACTATATTTTGCCTGCCTCTGTTATCCAGCCTGAGATGATTGCGTAAGTTAACTTTAACAACGGCCACCAAAGTCCATAAAACATACATCTTGATACTTGCTTTTGTAATCCTGACTCCTACAGTAGCCAGGTCCTTCTTCTGATCATGAAAGCAGTTAACACACCTGAATATCACTAGAGTGATCACTATTAATGATAAAGCTGCCCCTATTAATATTTTGAAATAATACTGTGGAAACTAAGCAGTTAGTTTAGTCTACACAAACAAAATATGGACTTGGGAGATCTATCTTTCTGAATATCTCTGATTTTACACTGTTCAATATTACAATTTAATCCAATGGTCTGTATACAGTATAGTGTGATAGACGCATGCATACCTTCTGGAAAAATAAAACCATTGCAAAAAACTGCAAACCAGGAGTGGCAGATTGGGTGATGTCCACTTATATGTGGTTTGGATATTTGGACCAATTTGCTTATCTCACTTACTTACAGGCTGTAACATATATTCTGCAAATGTCTTTTTTTTGCACACCTAAATAATCTGATTTAGGTGTGCAAAAAAAACATTTGCAGAATGCCAGATAGGCAGGTTAGATAGTTTTCATAATTATCTTTTGCATACTTAAGAAGAGGACCTTAAGTTCCTTGGATAGTTGCCAGTTGCATGTAGTACTTTAGCAGACACATTCACTCATCCTATTTAGGGCAAATATTTGAGGTAATTTTTCAAAAAGGGAAGTAGCATGCTGCCCTTTAGTACCAAACAGGTCCTTTTATCCACTTTGAAGTCAAATGTATTCATGAGTCATATTTCCACTGGGAACTGATATGAAACTGGAATATTTATCCATTCTTAAACTATGGGGTCTATTCACGAAGCAGCCGAAGGATCTAGCCGTAGCTTCGGCCAATCCTTCGGCTAGTTTCGGCCCTCTGGACCCTTTCGGTTCAGTAGAACCGAAGGGCTGCTTTACGGGCTTTTCAAAATAGCCCGTACAGCTCCCGAACCTTAGTCGAGCCGAAGGCATATGCCTCGGCTCGGCTGAGCCGCGCTGAAAGCCGAAGCTGGTGACAGCCTGCTTCTGACAGCTGGCCAGAGCCAGCCGTGATGTTACGGCTGGCTCAGTCCACTTGCAGAGAGATCAGCGTCCCTGGTTACCAGCTAACCAGGGACACTGATCTCCAGACAGCAAACTGTCCCGGGCGCTCCGGGAGTCTCCCGCTCACGGCCACCCAGGTGAGAAACACTGCTTTTTCTTTTCTTTTCTTTATTCTGACAGGGAGCGATGTCAGAATAGAAAAAAATAAATAAATTTTTGCCTATAGGAATGCATTGCTAGATTCCTATTGGCTATTTCAATTTGCAATAGCCAATAGTAAACTAGCATTGCACCCGCCCTCTGCTGCAGTTCTCCATCAGGTCCATCCACAGAGGGCGGGTACAATGCTAGTTTACTATTGGCTATTGCAAATTAAAATATCCAATAGAAATCTAGCAATGCATTCCTATGGGCAAAAATTATAAAAAAAATTATATTCTGACACGGCTCCGTGTTAGAATAAAAAAAAAAAGATAAAGCACTGTTTCTCTTCTGGGCGGCTGGGAGCGGGAGGCGCCCGGGAGAGTTTGTTTTTTTCTTTTTTTTACGGCAGCAGAACCGCCGGACAATAGAAAACTGTTGGGCGGAGCTAGCTGTCATTGATAGCTCCGCACAATTGTTTTCTATTTAAAAAAAAAACTTTTAAAACTATTTTTCTGTTCTGCTTGGTCCCTCTGAGGGACCGAGCAGAACAGCTGAGCCGAATGCCGCTCAGCGGCATTCGGCTATTCACTCACTGCTGTTCGGCATCTATAAGAATGCTGAGCATGTTCGGCCGACCCAAAGCCACGTGAAGCCACCCGATGTACAGCGTTCGGCTCACTTCACTTCAGGTCGGTCTTTCACTCGGCTGCCTATGGCAGCTTAGTGAATAGACCCCTATGAGTTGCAACAATAAACGAAGTGTTACTTTGGTTTGAGACTGCTCTATGTAATATTCTGTTTGGTGTGCATTGGTAGTTCTGAAATTGGCAGAGCAATGTTGAAGACTTGTTTTTTAAAAGTGCTGTGGCTTATCTTTAAAAGGTCGTGCATAATCATATTAATCGTATTATTCTCTCAGTTCAAGAAGTAAGTCAGACTGAGAAAAAAAGAGTATCATTTTCATACTAAAGTACATGTTAAATGTAGAGAAAGAGTAAAGAGATATTGATGCATTTGTGTCATTTGACCTTCCGAAAAAAAAATGTTTCCTGTTTTTGAGGGACTCTTTTGTAGCCTTTGTAAATATAATTTTGGCTCGATCATATATTTTTCTTTAGAGCGATTTACCCTCAGCAGCGAACTTTAAACAGAAATGTGTTTTCTGTTACAAAATTATAGGAAAAATATGTTTGCAATTATGCTAACATTTACATATGCAATTACCCTGGGGGGGCGGGGGGGGGGGGTAGTTCACTGCTAAAACAATTACATTTCACCATTTCTCTCATATGGCTAGAATTTTTGCAGTGACTAATTGGGAAAAGATATATCTTTTTTTGCAGCAGTGTCATTAAATGCATCTGTGAAAGTTATATTGTTTTTCTGGTCATCCGTAATGTCATAATTGTAAGCCACAAAGATTTCTGTCACGAGCATCAAGAAGCCCTACTGGAATATTCCCTTGTTCTTTTGTAAATTAGGTCATTGTGTTCCTCCACCCACTTTTATTGGTCCCCAGGATACAGCAAGGATTTTCATGTTGATCTTGGGACCTGTAAAAATGTTCTTATGTCCCCAGCTGTAGGCCATGGATGAGAAACGTATGGTTGTCATGGTAGGGTTCCTTATTTTGGAAGAGCTGTGAGGAGTGCTGTAATGTGTTGAGGAAGTTCCTTATGATCTCATCCAGTGTGTTAGCAGAATGAAGAATGCCTCAAACCATTAGAAAACTGATATTATGAAATAGTGAGTATGTTTCTTACGTCATTTATCTTCATAAAGGTGTATGATCCTGTTAATATAATACAAAATCTTTTCTCTTTTTAATATTCCTGCAGATATTAATGAATGCGAGATTGGTGCCCACAACTGTGACAGACATGCCACATGTACAAACACGCCTGGAGCTTTCAAATGCAGCTGTAATCCTGGATGGGTAGGAAATGGCATCAAGTGTGCAGGTGCAGTATTTTCACTGACATTCACAAGTTCTATTTGTATTGTTGATAGATGCCCTCGACCTAGCATGCCTAGTTGTCCCATAATTGTTCATTACTGTAGTGAAGCTCTATAACTTGACACTTTTTCCACTTTCATTATCTTGCTTTTCCAGATGCTTATATGTACCTGTGAGGCTTAATAGGTGTGAAAAAAATAAATTTAGCTAATGAGTTCAGTGGCCATCAGTTATACCTATTGTGTCCGAACTTGACTGAGCACAAAAAGTAAAACATTGAGATCCCATTCACATTGAGCTGCATAATAGGTCATGTTCGAGCAACAAGCTTGAGCTACAAGCTACAGGCGACACTGAGCTGCGAGATGTGAACAGCTCCATTGAAATGCACCTAACAAGATACAATGTAGCGGAAATCGCGCTACAAATAGCTCAGTGTGAATGGGATCTAATGTTTCACATAATTTTTGGTTAAGTTTAAATGCAAGAAAAACATATTGGGTAATGGTGGGAGGGTGGTCACATAAATTTAAAAATAGTAAAAGGTCCTGCAGTAATAACCAGTATACACACATGAGATTTGAAAGGTTGATCATGATAACATCGGCTTAAAATGGAGTGAACCATGTCACGGTTCAGTGTAGTGTCTTTAGATCTAGTGGGATTTACATGTGTAACCAAAACATGCAGCATACATTATTGCCTTGTAGAAAAGAAACAGAACCACCATCTGTTAACATTAAAGCCGACAATCAGTACTTACTAATAAAAGACGTATACAAGTAGCAATAGCATGATTTTGTGGTTATGAAGAGTATATTTAGATAATTGGTGGTTCTCTAGAAGTTCCTAATATGCATTTTCTGGTATTCATTGGCAGCTAGCTTCTGGTAGACCTTTATTAGGCTAACTAACGCAGACACAAGACAAGACCAATTCATTAGTTGGAAATCCTTGTCTTATTTTTATTTAAATCACATTTTTTTCTCTATTCAAACCTATGTGTTTTGGTAACCCACAGTAAAACGCGTGTTACTGCAATGTATAGTTAAACGGGCTCTTATTATGCATTATGCTCTTATTATGCATTATTGTGTTCTGGCAAGGTGTGTTGGGGAGCCACCACCAAAGCATTTTTAGAAGATGAAAAGAGAATTAATTGAACCATCAGTGCATTGTGGTATGCTGCATTGCAAGAAATATTATTCAGGTCTGTTAAAAACTGCGTTGTAGTGCATTGGCAGCCCAATGTCATCAACCAGATTATAATTGTGTAGAATGTTTTGATTATGTCCTAGCATTAACTGCCCTTTTATAGTGCTGGGATGTTATACATCCTTTTGATGTCCTACCTAACAACAGCAATATACATAATAAAATATTTCATTAAAATGAGTTTTGTGTCAGGCAGTTATGATAGTTGTTACTTCAGAAAGACTAAACCTGAGGTAAGAATCAAAGACCCAGGTGTCTACTTTCACATTTCTAATACAGGTTTATTTTTTCTAACATAGAAACTAGAGTGTTTGTTTTTCTCCTGCCACATACCATTAGGAATGTGACATCACTTTTATGGTACTTCCTCTTACTGCTTTGTACTTGATGAAAACATGATAATTATATGATGTTGTCACTGTTTCAGACCTCGATGAATGTTCAAATGGAACACATTTGTGTAGTTCAAATGCAGACTGTAAAAACACCATGGGATCATATAGATGTCTATGCAAAGAAGGATACTCTGGAGATGGCTTTGAATGTACAGGTAAGACTTTATGGGAAAGTGTTTTTCGCATGAATTTGACCTGATTAAAAAATGAAATCTATTCTGTGGGAAGCAGGGGGAGTATGTCACATGTTCCCCCTAAGTAGGAACAGAGCAGGAAAGCTAAGGAAAGGTAAATATCATCAGCTGTGGCGTCTGCCATCAAAGTGCCCTATATGGGAAAGTGCAGGTAGTATAGATACTGGAAACTGGCCCGATATCAGCCATTTTCAATATTCTGCACAGTAGGGCTCAGAATAGGAGTTGGGAGAGCAGACCAATAGACATCAGGCTCTGTAGCAGTGCACATGTAGTGCGCACGAGCCTGCTGACTGAAGAAAAGCAGAGGAAGCAGAAGGATGACCTAATTATTGTTTTGCTCTGCCCTTGTTGTTCATTCAGCAGGGTGGGGTGTGTTCTTGACCAAGCTATAGTGTTGCAGTGCAGAGAAAGTAGTGAAAATTCTTTGCCAGGTAAAAGGCTCAGTATCTATGTATTCAACTGTGTGTTTGGTTGCTTGCCTGGTTAGCTTTGTCTGTGTGCTTTACAGTGACCAGTTAAAGCCAACCTATGCTCAGTCATAATTTATTAAAACCTTGGTACAAAAAAAACATTGTTAATGTTAGGTACTGCTGAAATAATAAAGAAGAGACAATGGTTCTATAATCATAAACAAATAGCTAAAATTTCCATCAAGAGAAAGCTCCTAAGCAGACAGTTGAGTTAGTGTAAAGAGAATGTGGATACATGCTAGGTTTAGGGTGAGAGGAATGTTAGAGGGATAGTGTGACCAGATGGGAGTGTCTAATCCTTGCCTTGCCAGAAAGTCAACATTTGCATAAACACTGAAACACTCATAACACAGCACAGACTTCAGCAAATGATACAAGTATGGTAAACTTATAAAACAATTTTGATGCATATAGTCCTAGTTGGAGCTACTTATGTTTTTGACAAGTTCACTAAGAAAAGGGGATTTGTACAGGTAATAATAAATAAATAAAATAGATTTAATTAAACACAGTAATACATCATTTACATATTTCTGAACTTATTTTAGTGTTTGAATTTCAAGTCTGTGTTGGGAACAAACCATATTTCAAACAGACTGTTTAATAGTATCATAGTTCCTCTTTAATCCCCAATTTCCGATGTTGGCTACTATTTTGTTGGTGAGGTCCCTAATATGGTTTGAATATGAAGTTCAACTGCCAGCAAATAACTTACCTTGTTATAATGTAACCCCATCCTTAATTACAACATCAGCAACATGAAATGCAAATTTTGTCAGAACATTGAGAATTATATCCTACAAGGAAAGTATTAAAGAAAAATAACTTCACTAAAGCTGTCTGCTTTTGTTACAGATATTGATGAGTGCACAGAGAATCTGAATCTGTGCGGAAATGGTCAATGCCTCAATACCCCTGGTGGATACCGCTGTGACTGTGATATGGGTTTCTTACCGAGCATTGATGGAAAAACATGTGAAGGTGGGGTATGCAGAACTCTGTTAAACAAACAAATGTAGCAAGCTAGCAAAATGAGGAGTGAGTCATTATTTTGAAGATCAAACTCTAAAAAGTTTAGTTTTTCATTAGACATTCCCAATGTTTCAGTGGATATGTGCTCCTTACCTTCAAAAACTGTGTTAGCCTTTTTTTGTTTATTTAGAGTAGGTAATGATCAAAACCCCTGTACGTTTATTTTTTGCTGTCTCTGTCCTCTTGGGCAGATTTCCTTTCACTTTCTTAACCCATAGATACAACAGGAAGTGAGGCGAATTACCCTTTAGACCGTTGTCACCAGAAGATCTACAGTCAGGCCTTGTCTTGTGACAACTGTACCTATCTTGGTGGCAGTTATCACCAGGGCAAATAGAGATGGCAAATCTCCTCAGTAGGGACATACACAGCAATATAAGGTTGACAGGGATAGATGTAATAAAGTCACAAGGCCCGAAACAGCTAATGTCCATTTTATATTTCCACCTTTACATAAAAAGTTGAGCTAAGCACCCCTGACTGTCAAATAAAAGGGCTAACACTTATGTCGACCATGTCCCCCAGAAGAATGATATCTGGTTCTCCCATATGCAAGTTTCATCATGATTAAAAAAACTTTTCAACTATATATTATACTGTATATACACTGTATATCATCCTTCCAGTACAAGTAGAATGAAAACTGAGCATAATCAATCATAATATTTTAACTTATTTAGATACAGCAGCAAGCATCAGGAAGTGTGTTTTTATTATATTCTAGTACTTCTGATGTACAGCTTTTTGCTTTTATATATTCCTTATTAATATAAAGATTATGTGTTATCTCCAGATATTGATGAATGTGCATTGCCCAACATCTGTGTCTATGGCACCTGCAAGAATCTCCCTGGTCTCTTTAGATGTGATTGTGACATAGGATATGAGCTGGATAGAAGTGGAGGCAACTGTACAGGTAAGATGATTTTGACATCTTAGTTAGAAGGCAGGAAGTAAATAGTCCACTACAGTTAACTTAAAGAACTTGGGTTGACCAGGGCTGGATGTGTTATTTCATATACATGATAACTGTAAATTGCATTTAATTATTTGTATAAGTAAATTGACGTGCGGCTTTTCCATCATAGTTTTAAGTGTTTACTATTCCAAATCATGTAAGAGGAGAAGAATGTAGCACCTGTAGTATTTCATACCAAAACACCGACGTACTAACACAAACCAGCAGACCCAACCTATGTCCCAGCACTAGTAAAATAATAGCGCTAGTAAAATAATTGTTCTTATAGAAAATCGGACTATTAGGTGCATGTACAGCATGCAGTACAACAAATGTATTTTATAGCAATGCCACATTAGCAGTTTGTAGTAAGCAGACAAATACCCAGCATAATCTTAGTTTACTGGCTGTTGCTAGCCATATGTACGAGGTGGGATTCAAAACACTGAATATGATGTTACGAAATTACAAGTTATACTATCAGTTGCTTCATGTCTATTTATTAATTCTGATAATTGGCTCAAAAGTAAAGTCTGGACTGTTAAGTACATAGATGTAGTCACAATAGAAATCATTTAAAAAGGTGTCATTCTGGTTACCTTTGCACACTAACCTGTTCACTTAGCTTTGTAAAATGATTTAATTGTGTAAAAATATTACCTGGGTTGCATTCTGGTGGGAATACATTTGCCATGCCCACTCTATGACACCAACATGAACCAAGGAAGTAAGCTTCTCTTTGCACTCTGAGCAAAAATAATTATATTAAAGAGAAAATTGACCAGCAGCTCATCAGTTCATAACTCAAGTGCTAACCATCAAGGAGAAAAATAGTGTAATTGGTAACACAGTATGTAGGTAATATTGTATTATATTTATAAGTATAATGCAAGGTCATCTTTAATATGTTCGGATTGCAATCCCATGTTCAGTTCCTAAAAGACATATTGGATAAACTTATAACCTGCATTTGTGTATTTATAGAGGGTAAACTTTGCATGCTGTAACTGTTTTAAAAATGTTTTCTAATAGATGTTTTATTGTCCTACAGATGTGGATGAATGTACCGATCCAACAGCCTGTATTAGTGGTACATGTTCGAATACTCCTGGTAGCTACAGTTGCGAGTGTCCACCAGACTTCCAACTAAATCCCACTCGAGTTGGATGTGTTGGTATGATCCTTTTCTCATATACATATATGTCAAAGATTTACACACTAGTAATAGTTAAACATATGAATTACTATACTTTAAATTGTTGGACATACAGTAATAGATTTTAGTTGGAAAGAAATGTCTCTCTTGCATAAACAACACCTTTATATATCAATCAATGCTACAAATTTATTTTTCTTCCATTTAAGAAATACTTTAAATAAATTGGTGTTGGTACAGGAGGTGCAGACAGGACTGCACAGGTGCAAAGGGCCCTGGCTTTAACTCTTAAGCGAGAATGCCAACTATTAGCTACAAATGTTATTTTGCATTTTATTTTGTCTATAAAGATACTAGAGTTATTTTTAAGGTACAAACATTTTTTTTCAATTTGACACTACACAAAACAAATTAGCACAAATTTTAAAAAATGAACATGCAAACAATAAAAATAAATCATCAAGAAAATGCTAAGGGAAGAGGGGGATGAAGCAATTAAAACTACATATGCCTAACTAAGGGTTAATAAGGGGCTAAAATGGACACATAATCTAAATTTATGACTGAAAACTACAGCAGTGGAATTCCCAGAACTGAGAATTAATGGGTCAAACATACCATTAATGTATTGGTTCATAGGTTTGAAACATACAGTATATAACAACTATATCTGTCTTTTATGCTACTAGACACATGTTATGAAGTGTACTTGTTAAATAATAGTAATGATAATATTGTATCATTTTTCTCCTAAAGACACTCGGTCTGGCAGCTGCTACCTAGAGGTAAAGCCGCGGGGAGATAATGGAGACCTGTCCTGCAGTACTGAGATTGGTGTTGGTATATCTAAGGCTTCATGTTGTTGCTCACTTGGGAAGGCCTGGGGGACCCCCTGTGAACACTGCCCCCCAGTGAATTCTAGTAAGTAATTTCATTTTGTGACAAAAGCTGCTTATTAAATATGCACATGCTTGCTTCCTTCATTGTGGTGCTACAGTAAATAACTATTAATTAACTATTAATTGTAAAACAATTGTAAAACAAACTTTTTTCAGTCACATATGTGCATACTCTGTTTTTTAGGTTATTGGATAAGTTTGACTTTTATTTTTTAGGAGTAGATTCATTCTAGCGCCAAATCCTTTTTTAAGTTGATCTCACAAGTGCAGAACAGTTCTCCCCAGACTTCTGCATCTCTGCTACAGGCAGCCCAGTTGCAAAAGATTTGGCCTTTTGCAACATTGGAAATCTGACAGTTATTGGCAAACTGGGGGGATATTGACCATATTAATGGGGGAAGTGGGGGAAGATAGAAGCAGTCATAGAAAAGACAAATATAAAATACAAAAATATAAATACAAAGTATAATACTACTAATAATAATCTACCATCCTGGCTTAAATATAAGAGCCAATGTCTGAATTTTCCATAAGTCAGTGGATGCCCTTTTGGCAAAGGAGGTCTAAAAAACTTTTCTATGCAGAAAACATTATTCTGTATGGCTATCTTAAGGCTAAGGTCTCATAAATAATTGAAGTAAGCAGTGACCGATTTTGTTTTGTTCTGCACACATTAAAATAATAATACATATTATTTAGGGATGCACCGATACTTTTCGAGTACCAATGCCGATACTTGGCATTCTCATGACAACTAGCAGGGTTGCAGAGGTTGCAGCTGGGACCTGGCTCTGGTGCTCCACCACTGTCCTGAAATCATTAGTCGATATTGTTTTAGAAAAACTGTCACATGACAATAAACAAAAATGTACCAGTACTTGTAAGTACTTGGGCAAGTACCAGTACTTGTACTCGCAAAACTGGTATCTGTGCATCCCATGATTTATATTTATAAAAACAAAATCATACATTAACCTCTTGCCATCCGCCCGTTAAGAAAAAACGGACGGACAGCAGACTCGCATCAGCGGGTTGCCCTCTCCAGACTGCATTTTTTTCCTGCACGGGCAGGAAAGACCTGCTCGTTTCTACAGCCGTTAACGGCTGTTTCACATACAACCGATCAGTGGCTCTATAGCCGCCGATCGGTTGTATGGCGTGAATTTTCGGGAGCCCCCTTTCCCGATCGCGAGTGCCGCCATCTCCCCCCTCCTGACCCCTCACCTTTAATCCCGGGATCCGCTGGGCCATCTGCGGCCCGGGACCGGCTCGGGAGGGCGTCAGGAGGAGGAGGGAGGGTCTCAGCTCCTTGCTGATCTCCCTCTGTAATGTGAATGCAGAAGTGATGTGTATTACATCACTTCCGCATTCACCTGTCAGTCATCTGGCTGCTATAGCCAGAGAGAAGAAGCTGATGAAGCAGATCTCTGCTTCATCAGCTTCTTTTGGGGTCCACAGGTGACATTAGGGGTCCTAGAGACCCCTAATATCTCCATAAAGAGGACCTGTCAGTGTGCCTTTGCTATTATATAGGGGGATTGTTATCCCCCTATATAATAGCAATAACGATGAGTGCAAAAAAATTAATACAAATAAAAATAAATAAAAGTCACATATAAAAAAGTAAAATAAAATAAAAGTCAGATATAAAAAAAATGGGAAAAAACCCCCCAAAATGTTTAACTCCCCCACCCCTTCGTTTACGCACATGTAAACGTAAATATGCTTTGCATGAGCCAGCGCGCAAAAATAACAATTGCGCTACACATGTTACATATTGAAGCGAACGTCGCAGTGAGAGCAATCATTTTAGGGCCATCAATCACTGATAACACTAAACTGATGAGCGGTAAAAGCTTTTAATGCGTCGCCTATGGCCAATTTTGGGTAATGTAGTTTTTTGAGGTTTCGCGCGCGTGCGCAATTTTAAGGCTTGACATGTTTGGTGTCTCTTTACCCGACGTGACCCCGTCTTTTATATTTTACCAAAAATAATAAATGTTTTAGAATTTATTATAGGGGAAACTGTTTTTTTTTTTAAAAATTCTGTAATTTTTCCTTAATATATTCAAAAATAAAAACCCCAGTGGTGAATAAATACCACCAAAATAAAGCTCTATGTGTCCCCAAAAAAGGGTATAAAATTCATTTCAGTACAGCACTGCATGACGGAATAAATGTCAGTCAAAGTACCGCAGCGCTGAATACTGAAATATGGCCTGGATGGGAAAGGGGTTTAACACCCGGGATGTCAACTGGTTAAAACAGGGATGCACAAATCCCAGGAGCTCTGTGTGCTCCTTACAAATGACAGCTGCCTCCTAACTTTTGAATTTTTCTCTGGTGTAGTCTTGGAGCTTGAAAAGTATCGGTACATGTACTCGTACTTGTACCGAGTACTGTACTTGGTATCGGTGCATCCCTAATTATCACCAGATGCTTATTACACTGTATGGCTTTGCAAAAAGAATGCCATTTCTCACAATCCACAATTATCTGAAAATAAATTGCAGTAGCCAATTGTACAAGAAAATTAACATATATTTTTTTTTACAGGTGATTATAAAGTTCTGTGCCCAGGAGGAGAAGGATTCAGACCAAATCCTATTACAGTTATTTTAGAAGGTAAACATATTAGAGTCTTTAAAGGGATTTATTAGTGAAAAACATCAATGATCTTAAGATATAGGACTATCAAATCATTATTTAATATATGCTGTATATATTTATTTATATAAAAACAAAGCATGGTCCCTGTGCGAGCAATGCAGCCACTGGCAAAGTCTTCACAATTGACACACTTTCAGGTGTCTTGGATGCCTGGTCTCCTGCTGCGCTCGTAATTGTAGTGATAAATATATATAAATATATAGATATTTATATGCGCTGAGAATGAGTATGTAGAATGCAATCTTCATTAAATATCCAGGCAACCTCGGTTCTTTTCCAGAGAGTGTAGCATTTATTGGATTCTCAGAAACAGATGAACAGAGACAGTCCAACAGTTAAACAGAGTAATAATAAAAATAAAAGCCATGTGAGTCCCTTTCTATGTGTATCTAGACCTGAGATGACAAAGGCTCCATAAGGATACAGACATCCATGCACCAAGCACATATTTTCAGTATACATATGCACCTATGTGTCTCTAGGCCTCTCTCTTCATGAGTTTCTTCAAGATGAGTCTCTTATTCCTCTAGAAACTTTTAAGCTTTAAATTCATATAAAGTTTACCCCATCACTAACACTGAAAGGTTTATGATTGGCTGGTTGTTCCTCTATCTAGTTAACTAAACAGGTTTCTATTGACAAAAACTCTTTACAGCTGTGTACTGTACAGTCAACACCACCCTGAAACCAGTTTTATCAGAGGCCCAGCTGGTTGGGAAATTTTCCACAATAAAAACCTATTTAGCATAAGACTGAAGTGTGTTAAATAACACCAGCCAATAGAATTTCCTCCAACACATAAGAATACATCCTAAATATATGTTGCAGACATACTTAATCATAACTTACAAATAGTTATTACTTACCACTGACCCCTACATCACTACTGTGTCCTGCAGTGACATAATAGCTGGCAGGAAGAACCACAGTGTGAACAGCAAGGGCACAGGCATTTGTCACTCCCAGAATTGTCAGATGCTGGTGACTTTCAGCCCGAAGCTGTATCGTTTGAATGCAGTGAAGTTCAGACTCACTGCCAGCAACAGTATTGACAGGGATCATTATTTCGATTCTTCTGAGAAAATTACAGAGTTGCTTTCATTTTAAAACAAAATATCATCAGCCAATAGCTTGACGATTTGAACTTTAGTATCTGTTCTCACCATCTGCTGTTGACATGCTTTGGCTAGGCAGTGACAGGTTTGTAGCTGTTTCAGATTGCTGTACTACTAACTTGGGGAGCGGAACATTAATCAGCCAGCACAAACATTTGTCACTACTGGCCAGACGGTTTTATACCTGGCCACATTCACAGCACCAAATATGGCGCCACTGTGACTCTGTGATGCTCTCTAACCAACACTTTAATGAAAGCCCATTGATGATAATAATCTACACATAGTACGTAATAGTGAGAACATGAACTTTGTGACTGGAAAAAATTACTTTTGTTAAATCCCTAATAGCAGCCAGGAATTAATAACAAAAAGTATCATGTAATGTCTTCTAGATATCGATGAATGTCTTGAGTTGCCAGGTCTCTGTCAAGGTGGAAAGTGTATAAACACATTTGGAAGTTTCCAGTGCCGCTGTCCACCAGGATTTTTCCTCAATGAAGAAACTCGTGTTTGTGATGGTACGTAGATCCATTATTTTTTTCCACAAATGTGCACTCTCCTATTTTTGCTAAATTTTGCATGCAACATAGAAAATACGGACCATACTTTTTGGCCACAAAATCTTACTGTAGAAGTGTCACGGAGTTCAGTAAGCTCTCTGTGTTGCCCAAGGCAACAGCGAACAACAGTGAAACAGACAAAAAATCGGGACAAACTTGAGAGAGCTGGCAAAGGTTGGAATTCATGAATCAAATAAAAATTCAGTAGTCACAAAAAAACAGAACATGCTGACTAGACACTGGGTGTAAGTTCAGATTTACCTATATAGGTAGTTGTTGAGGTTCAGGTGTCAGCTCCAGTATGGCCTTGCTACAGTGCATGCTAGCAACCTACAGATGGCAAAGTGTTAAGGCCTGATTTACAACATTTAGTCATAAATTGGATCACATATGGTTTAACCCAAGTAAAATGAGTTAATGAAAGATACACAACTTTTGGGTGAAACATCTGCAGACAGGCCGTGGTACATCCACACATTGACACATAAGTGTGAAATCTTTCCTAAGAACGTTTCTCACAAAATGTAGTATAAAAATGAAAAACTACAAAGTCAAGCTGATGTGTTAGGAAAGCCTGTATTTTGGAGTTCCCACTCTTTTCTA
This sequence comes from Nanorana parkeri, assembly GCF_000935625.1. Lineage (NCBI taxonomy): Eukaryota > Metazoa > Chordata > Amphibia > Anura > Dicroglossidae > Nanorana > Nanorana parkeri. The sequence goes on from NW_017306879.1 coordinate 954,682, forward strand.
TCTAGATATATCCTTGTACAGTACCCAAGACATAGTGCTCAGTCAAATTGAAAAACAACCTTGTTTCTGCTTCTTCTCATATGTTTATTACAACATTGGCAGCAGCTGACATATAAAAGTCATTTCTGCAGATAATATTCAGATTTCCTGGAAACCTTTGAAACCTTTGGGGGGAAGAACAAACAGATGTGTGACATCTCTTTTTTTATTTATATCTGTGTATTATTTTTATTTAAGATGTCAATGAATGTGACCAGCCTGGAATTTGTGGCCCCGGAACATGTTATAACACTGTCGGAAATTATACCTGTATATGTCCACCTGATTATATGCCAGTAAATGGAGGAAACAACTGTATGGGTAAGTGGCATTATTTAACAGATTTGCCTTTTAAAATAAGTAAGCTCAATACAATAAAAATGTATTCCAGTCATTGGACACATCTTAAAGGTTTAAAGAAGCTGCAAACCGCTATTTAAGACCAAATTGGCCATCTAATTTGAACTTCATAAACAGCTTGTAGACAACAGGCTGGTATAGACACTGTTGTACTGTCATTTTAATCTCTGTCCTACAGTGCTATAGAAAACACAGTGTGCATGGATTCTATAGTGTCAGCGTATGCTTTGGAATAGAAGCCTTGCTGCACTCCTTACCGGAACATTAGTAAACCCATAAAAAAACAGGTGGGTGCTTGTAGTGACCACAGACGTCACAGTGATTAACACAGACAAATCAATAATGTCACCAGCACACCAAAAAGATATTAGCAAAAGTCCATTTAACTACCTCCCGGCCGGTCGTTGTAAAAGAACGGCTGGCCGGGAGCTCTCTAGATCTGAGCGGGCGTCTTTAGACGTCCACTCAGCCACGCCCCCTCGCGTGCGCGAGCGGGAAACACCGTCAATTTAAAAACAAGCAGCGATGCCTGTTAACATACAAGCGATCCGCCGGCTATAGCGCCGGCGGATCGCTTGTATGAGCTGCCGGCCCATGTCCCCTCCCTCCGCGGCCCCCCTCCCGTTGTCACGCTGGTCCCGGGCTCCACTGTGCCCTGTGCGAGCCCGGGACCAGCGTAGTGCTTCTGTCACAGGGGATCAGAGGGAGATTGGTACACGATCTCCCTCCGGTGTCAGAATGCGGAAGTGATGTATGTTACATCACTTCCGCATTCTTGTGTCACTCTCCGGCTTCAGACGCTGGAGAGAAGCTGATGAAACAGATCTCTGCTTCATCAGCTTCTTCAGGGGGTCTTAGGTGACAGGGGGGGGGGTCTTGGAGACACCTGATTTCTCCATAAAGAGGACCTGTCACATCTTTTGCTATCACATAGGGGGGTTTCTTAGCCCCAAAAAATTTGATAAAATTAATTTCAGTACAGCGTTGCATGACGGAATAAACGTCAGTCAAAGTACCGCAGCGCTAAATACTGAAAAATGGCTTGGCCAGGAAGGGGGTCTAAACACCTGGTCTTCAAGTGGTTAATGACAAATTGCCATTCAATACAATTGAATTGAATTGTAATGAATGGCAATTTGTCATTAAATGGACTTTTGCTAATATCTTTTTGGTGTGCTGGTGACATTATTGGTTTTTCAGTGTATGCTTTGGGGCCCATAGAAGTAAAAGTGATGCAGTAAAATTCACATGTACAGTAGATAATTTAAAGGCAGTATGCTGTATGATCAGCAAACAGAGTTTACTCTGTATGAAAAATTCATAGAAGGATCCATGCGCGAGTATGTAAAACGTATACAAAGAAAGGCAGCAGGACATGTGCTGACACATGTTTAAACAGCATGCATTTTTAGTCTGAAAAATCCAGCAAAAATGGACAGGCAATCCTCGGTGCACAGCATTTGGTTATTCCCAATTAGCAGTGTAGGATGTGTAGCTAAGCTGAGTTGGTTTACAAAGACAGCCAATGAGAGAATGGTGGACTGAACTAAAAATTTATTAGAGGCAGCAAGGCACAACCTGGTCCACAAGTTGTCAGGAGAATACAACACTATATATTTGGCATTCTTAAACACAAATAAAGCAGTTTATCAGGTCGTGTGAGCCACATCTTTCATCATTACATGACACTTGCACGTTTGATTGTTGGCAGGTTTTTTTAACGTTAACCTCAACTTAGTGTTCAGAAAAATATTGTTATATAAAAATGTTTATGGGATTTCCCAAAACTCTAAAATCCATATACCTAAGTAAGAATTTAAAAAATCTTAGAGTTTGTGTGTGTCCATGCCATTTACTCAGCAAAGGTTGAGAGTGGACATATCTACACAACACGCCTCCCATTGACTGTCAATGATCATAGGAATAAGGAAGTGAATAAATGCACACAAGCTATCTTCACTTCATCTCCGCTTTAAAACTGGAAATATGGATACGATGTGATAATAATTTATTATTAATAATGAAGCGATAAAAAGACAGTGATATATATGTAATACCCCATTGATGTGCTTTACAAATGTATTGACTATTTTAAAACATATATATGAATTAGTCTGTAAGCAAGTTTCATAATTATTATTATATTTTGAATTTTATTATAAAATGAATGAGTTGCTTGTCCTGCAAGACTGACAAATAAACGATGTATTCAGCAATGTGATTAAAGTTCAATTTATAAGTAAGGAGTAGTATACAACCCTTCCCTACAGCTACTCTCTTATCCACATGAGCCGCTTGACCCAGTATTTATGCAGCAGATGATTTCATTTACATTAGTATCCACAGATTTGTTGAAATAACAGATTGTGGTTTGCCAGATCTATAAACAGTTATGAAAGTACATCCAAGAATATGTAAAACTAGGAATATAAATAGAGACAGGCTTTATTGGGATTACATTTCTCAACCAGCATTAAGTACTCACACCTTCACGGCAATAAACTTTACAAAAGGAGGAATTTACATAGTACATCTTGTATTAGAAAGGATTGCCCTTTTAGGCACAGTTCAGCTTTATGCTGTTTCACATGAGAAAATATTTTACCCTCATGCTGGCTGTCATGCCTTCTTTTAGTACCTGAAACATAATTTTAATAATAAACAATTGGAATGATAAAGTGAGTGTGAAGTACATGAAACTATTATTTTTTCACTATTTTTATTGTTAGACATGAGGAGGAGCTTGTGCTTCAGAAATTATAATGCTGACAATCAGACTTGTGATGGAGAATTACTTTACAACATGACAAAAAAAATGTGTTGCTGTTCCTACAATATTGGACGCGCATGGAATCGACCCTGTGAGGAATGTCCTTTGCCAAGCACTGGTGAGTATGATGCAACATTTGTAATGTCTTATGATAATATAAACCTATATACACTTGGTGGCCAAAAAATAGGAAAACCTGTTAAATATGCAGGATGAGACAAACAACAGCAACTTCCTTTCTACACTAGCTTTGCATGTGAACAGATTATTATTAATGGGCTTAAAATGTAACCAAGCCGACTTTAAAACATATGATTGCCAGTGCTGAGATGGTCAACTTGAGCATTGTCAAAACCATAGAGTTGTTGGGTTTTTGTAAAGCCAGAATCTCCCAAAGTGTTTAGTGAAGGGGCCAGAACATAAAACACCTCTTCATCCTTCTTGCTTTATTACTTTTAATCAGTTATCTAAAATGAGATTGTAGAAAAGGACTGCTGACTTTTCTCCAACTGTCCTGACCTGCAGACTTGACCCAGGGCATTGACTCTGGAAGTACTGAAGTAAAGCTCGTCATACATTAGTAGTTTTCCAAACAAAAGAACTTTCTTTACCAACAAAAAGTATTTCTCTTCCACACCATAATGCCATCAGACACTTGACGAAAGTCAAACGAAATGTTATTTTATTTTAACATTTGATTTTGTAATGAATGTAGTTCCCGAACGAAAACCACATTCACTGTTAGAATTTCATTCATTCGAGAAAACAATTTCCATTGTTTTTCCAAGCTCTTTTGAGATTTTCGTCACTATGATCGAAATCGATCATCGTTTTGACCCCATCAACTATTACAAAGTCGAACAAAATCTAAGCAGTGTATGGCCTGCTTAAGTTGATTGGCCTAACAGCCAGGCAACTAATATTTTCAAACAGAGGGCAGAAATGGAAGGTTATGGATATCTCTCATGAAGTTTGCTTTGAGGGTACACCCAGGTCACAATTATAAGTGAACCTTTGATCCATACCAGAAATTTAGGCTACCTTTTCCTACTTATGTTTTTTTAACATTTTGCACCAGTCCTAAACAGTCCATGTTGTCCTTAATCTGGTGATGCGCATGCTTGTGATGTTGGAATGCTGTCTATAGGCTTTTTGCTTTCAGAAAGCCTCATGTGAAAAATTAAAACTGAACCTTGATACACCTGCAAAGAGTATCTGCTCAGTACTTCAGTTTATCATCCAGGCATAGCTGCAGTGCATCAGTCTGCCTTGTCCTTTTTCTGCATAACCTGGAGATCTGGGAACCCCCAAAGAAACACCCTGCAGGCTTCTTGCTATCTCTCACATACTGCATCATGAAAACAAAATTCAGTACTAAGGGTGTTTTCCACTTTTATCAAACACATTCAAAACTGCCTATGGATCCTTTTTGGTGTGATTGGAATTGTACCACCTTCCTACTGACCATGTCAGATTGTCTGTGAACACTTTGCTGCATTTGATCACACAGAACCCAGATAAAGGTAAACTGAGTGAACATTCTACACAGTTGGAGTGTTTGCTGAGTAGCATTGATAGCTCACTGTTTGCCTCCCCTTGTTGCCTATAATTTTTCTTTAATACTGGTAAGCTACTTATGGAGTCATTACTTCATGGTGCGGCTGCAGATTTCAAGGATAATGATGGTCCAGTGATGTACTGGACATAGCTTCTAATATTGTGGCCACTGATCTGTAATATAATATGAGTAAGCTGAGAATAGTAAACTGAGAATTTTAATAATTATTTTTGTTTTAATTTAAATTAAGTATTTCTCTAAATATCTTGAACTGGAAAAACAAACTCTTCAACCAAGAGCTTGTTCTGTAGTGTGAAAGCAGTGTACGGTAAATCGAAGTAATTATTTTCTTTGCAGATGAGTTTGCTGGACTTTGTGGAAGTGCTCGACCTGGCTTTGTCATTGATATTTACACTGGACTACCAGTTGGTAGGTTTACTATTGACTTTCACTAGGAGTAAATTGCTTAGTGTACAGTGCTACAGTTTATATGTCCCATTGTGTCCCTCAGATATCGATGAATGCAGAGAAATTCCTGGTGTTTGTGAAAATGGCGTTTGTATAAACATGGTGGGAAGCTTCCGCTGTGAATGTCCAATGGGATTTTTCTACAATGACAAGTTACTCATCTGTGAAGGTAAGAAGACATGTAACAGGTTTAAACTCATAGCACAAAATGTCATTGAGAGAGCCCACCTGGACTGCTTATTATTATTATACAGGATGTATATAGCGCCAACAGTTTGCGCAGAGCTTTACAATATAAGGAAGACATTACAATCACAATACAATTCAAGACAAGATGTTAAGGAGGGCCCTGCCCTTGAGGGCTTACAATCTAAAAGATTATGTACCAGGATCTGATTTAACATATTGTTAGTATCTTTCCTTTCTGCATTATATTAAGAAGATACTTAGTTGGGTTTCTCAAACACAGCAGCAAAATTCCTGTTCTCAAATGGCTGGCATGAACCACATCCAAGCTCTGCTATGTCTCTTATTTTGTAGACATAGCTATTAAACATTGTAAATATCACTTCTTTCTTCTTCAGGGAGGTTGCTTAACAGTGGAAACATTATTAAACAAGGTGATATTTTAGGCCTCCTGTTACAAAGCAGTTTGGAATTTACTGGTGAATATCAGTGTCATGCTCACAGAAGTTTTTGGGCAAACTGGCACCTGGACTTGTGTTCTTGTGCCCAAATACATTCTTTGATAGGGTGTCACTGAGGAACATATTGCCATTGTTTTTATATAATTCCATACAACAGTGACAATGCAGTGCTGGCATTAAGGGATGTAATAAAAGCACACTACACTTTTTACTTCTGTCACTGCTTCAGAAAGATATGCCACCTGTACATGTCCCATTATTTCCTGCCTACAGCCTTTCTTGTCCTTTGGCATTAAAACGCAAAAACCTAACATGTTTCAAAAGCTTGAATTTGTAATAAGTTTCAAATAAAGGGTATCACTCAAACTTTTTGCACTGATCAATGGCTTACACAGTACAGCTACTCCTATTGGAAATAAAAAAGAAGAAAAAACGCAGAGACTGTTTTCTATAAACAAAAGTGTGGTTTTCCCCATCATACCCCCTCCCCCATATCCCAGTGATATTTTCAAAAAAATTATTTATTGAGCTGGTTGTATCTTTCACTGAACAGAGGAATGCTTCTTAGTGCCTTAGTGGTTATTTTAATGCCACATATACCACTGTCTCAGTGCCATCACACAGAATAGAGCAGTCACCCAACATGAAGCGGTGCTGGAACATACAGTTTGCAGTAAAAAGAAGCACAGTGTGTTTTCCCCAAAGACTTCCAAAACCTCACCTATCACTATCACATCAACAACTGCTTAGCTGTGAAAATCCGAAACTTAAAACTCTAAGATCCCATGCTGTAAATAAACTGGTTGCATATTTGCCAATCTATAAACACAGCCAAGGCTTACAGGGGGTAATGGTGCCATTCATAAAGTTTCTGTACAGACAGAGCAGCAGTCACTGTGGAAAGAGGGGAAAATGCCCTAACTGTGAAAGCAAACAGGACTCCAAAGGATGATAAACAGGGTACTTATTCCACTTGCCTTTGCAAGAACTTTTGATGTAATACAGTGCAGTACATATTAGGACTACCCTGCAGAACAGAAGCAATGGGTCAGCATCTCTGATTTTAGCCATGTACCGGAATGAATAATGAATCCTTGTCTGTTTCAAGTAGAATGCTGCCCTACTACAGATTATTACTTATGAATTTATGAAGAAGATGTTTGGGTAGCATGCAAATCGTTATGTAGGAAGTCAGCCATTTCTATATATTCTAATGTGTTTATGCCCCCTACTATACTACTTTCTGGAGAGAAGGAAGATTAGAAATATGGATTTTTTTCTTTGCTCGCAGATATTGATGAATGCCAGAATGGCCCAGTGTGTCAGAGGAATGCAGACTGTGTTAATACACAAGGGAGCTTCCGCTGTGACTGCAAACCTGGCTACAAGTTCACACCCACGGGACAATGCGTCGGTGAGACATTATGTAACATGTTCAACTGTACTGAATAAACTTGTCTTGAGTTCACTTCACAGCATCCACTTCTGTAATGTTATTTAAACAATCCTATCCTTGTCAGATTGCCATTTATTTCCTTCTTTTTCATGTTACTGTTTTCTTTTCTGTGCTTTCTTTTCTTACCATTCTTATAATAGAAAAACAGAACTGAATTTAAAATGAAATGTATTAGTTAAATCATCCTTCAGGCTCATATATATGAATGTGTAAAAATCCTAAATCTAGTTTTCGGTATGTTTGGCATCATGATTGAAAAAAGCCGCATCACCACCAAATAAGCTTTATTCTACAGCGACCACCAGGATTAAGCCACTTGAAACATGTTGGAGGAGCAGGGTCTGGCATGCACCGTTACTTGTAACGCATTGTTCTCTGTGGAATAAAGCTTATTGAAAAAGGTAAAAAAATGATTTGGCGCTAATGCAGCTTATTCCATGATTGGTTTGCATCTTTTGGACTTTGATGGCTCCCTAGTAGCACTCATGGCTGGTGGTACCTTGGTACCTTTGGCTAACATTTGACATCATGCCTCACTGTAGACAGTTTTCTTACACAAATAGTTTTTGTGAATCTATTGCAATATTTCTTACCTTGAGCTCCTGCCAGTAACAGCACTTCCTGTTACAGGCTGACAACACTAAGCTACTGCCTCGCAATTAGTAGCACCATTGTCAGCCTGCAGTGTGAGCTCCTTCAGGTGGCTGTTGGGCTGCCTATAATATAGTGAAGCCAAGTGAAAGAGCTCACACTGCAGGCTGAGAATGCTCCTGCTAACTGGGGGGCAGTGTTGTCAGCCTGCAACAGGAAATTCTGTTATGGCAGGATCTCCATGTAAGACATTTTGCAGTTTTACAGATTTAAAAAACATTATTTGCTCATGAAACCTGTATACAGTGAGGCAGAATGCCCAACATACTGAATAATATGGAGTTTACATATTTAGGTTTACATACACTTTAAGACAAAAAAAAATAAAATAAAATGTTGCCTAATGTTTGTTAGAAAAATGTGTTGAACTCTTTGATTGGGCATGGTTCACCCTTTGTGAGGCTCTCTGAGCATATTTGTTGTGGTGTCATATTTAGGGCCATCCCTAAGGTGTAGACTTCTCATTTAGTGATATCATTCTAAGTAGGCTCAGATTTTGCCAGATAATATGTTCCGTATTAGGTAGCAGACCCTGGGCATGTCTAAAACGAGTGGCTTATTTGTATTTGGATTGGGTAATTGGTCTTTCACATCATATGCAAAATCCAGACTTAAACCAAACGAGTATTTCTGGTGCTAGTCTTCATTCTCCTGGCTAGAACACCCCTTTCTGTCACCAATACCAGATAGCTTAGTGAATCTTTGGGCTCCTTTCCCGGGTTTCTAGGGTCAGGAATGAAGAATGCACAGTATAGTAAGAGTTGCTGTGCTATAAACACAAAAGAAAAATGCTGTATGTTGCTTAAAGCATGTACTTATTTTCACTCCAGATTTGTAAAGGAAATACTTTATTTTGTGCAGCCATCATCTCTCTGTAGGGGCAAGTCTATTGTTTATGCCCTTTCTCCAATGCTATAATGAAAACCTTTGTCAATTGGGTGTTGCTATAAACTTCTTCAGGAATACAGTATGGTTGTTGTTTTTAGATGTTTACAGTTTCTCTCATAACCACTATTGTAAGCAGCTTACTGGAACAGGAAAACTGATGAATTATCAGATGTGAAGAACAATATCGCTGATCACATTGGCAGTTCATGCACCTTCCTGCCATTCTCTGCACATTCACTTGATAGGGAAACAAACCTGGCTGGTTCTTGGCACACTGAAAACCTTGCAGGAATATAGAATACTCTTATGAGATCATTTATGTGATGGAAGACCGTGGTGCTGACCAACATATTTTGTTGAATAGATTTATATTAGGTTTTGTTTTACTAAGACTTCATAGAATAATGAAAACCACAAGACTGAAAACAACTTTGACTTAAAGTGACACTGTTGAATCTTAAAAATACATTCAAGTTCCTTAACTATTACCAAAACTGTAACTTATTTGTGTATCACTCAGCTGTAGATCCTCAAATCATCTCTGAATTGGTGCTGACACTGTCCTTCCTTCTGGGAGGTGGCTACTTTTGTTCCCCATCGTCCCTGTGTGTGTTTTAAAGTAGCCACTGCTCCAAGCTCACTCCCATGATAGACTACAATCTCAATACAATTTAGTAATGTAGACATGAGATTGTAGTCCATCACAGGAGTGAGCTTGGAGTTGAGGCCACTTTACAACACACCCAGGGACCATGAGGAACAAAAGTAGCCACCCTCCAGAAGGAAGAACAGTGCCAGCACCAATTCAGAGATGATTTGAAGATCTACAGCCGAGTGATACACAAATAAGTTACAATTTTGTTAATAGTTAAGTTACTTGAATGCATTTTTAAGATTCAGCTTCTGAGTTTAGTGTCACTTTAAGTCAAGGTTGTTTTCAGTCTGGCACAGGAGGCAATTTATTGTTATCTCAATGTGATTAGGCCAGTGAACACCTGGAAGTAAACTGTTGATGATCATTTTCGTAAAGGTGTTTTTTTTGTCATATATTGACAGACTGCACCTGTTTGACTTTGCCTCATGTAAAGATGTCTGAAGACATAGGACATAGAATTAGAAGATCCAATTACTGTGAGACTAGGCTTTAAAAGGATTGGTGCATAAACACATCGCTAAGTGTGCTTGTTTATGCACTTGCAACACTTTGACAGCAGCCTTATCTTGGTGGACCATTAGTGATTGGTTTGGAAGGTCCTACATGGTGAATTGATTACTCCCCTGAAGTATCATAGACATTTGATTTTAATCTAACCAAAGTTGGTTGGGTTGGTTCATGTCTATATACACTTAATAGAACTCCGGGAAAGAAACAAAATGGCAGACTGTCCATCTAAACATATAAATAAAGAATAAGGAAACAGGTGAACAAGAATTTTTAATTTATATTTTTGCCATGCATGACCAGTTCCCTCTTGCCCACTTCTAGCCACCATTGAACACACTAAATCATGGTAAAAGGAAGTGCAATTCTCTTGCCATCCAACTACCACATCGTAAGAAATACTCTGTTTGTTGCTATCTAGATATAATTACCATCAGGACATGGCCAGCTCTGGAGGGAAATATGCATAGGCCTTGGACCCACCCAGCCCCCTTATGTTTTTTTTGACTGCCAAAGTGTAAAACTGAGTATGTCTGAAAGGGTCTTGGGTTTTGTAGTTGGTATGGCTGTGTATCAGACATGGTAATATATGTAGCTGTTCAGGTGTCATCTTTCTTTTTGTGCAAAAATAAAAAAAGGTAGGAGAAAAATACTGTATTATTACTGTTTTTAAAATTTCTGTAAATCATAACAATATTTTTGTCCTAGTGCAAAGGAACATGATGAGAACATAATTAAGACGTTCTTTTTGCCAATGTTCTTTGTCTGGTTTTTCTAAACTTCTTATAAAAAAAACACCAAAAACAAAACACACATCTGGTTCCTGAAATGCTTCGTTATTCTTGTTGATCACAACAAAGACATGAAGATATCATTAAACAAAAATGAGCAACATGTTTATTCTCATGATCCACACTTCTGGTTAAGTTATTGAAGAACAGTGCATATTTACACAAAGTGATTGGGGAGAGCAGATTTGTTTAGAAGAAGGAAAGACGACATTCTTTGACAAATCAAGTACGCCTGTTTCATCTTTAACTGACTCTATTCATATTCTTTTCACCTAGATAAACAGTGACATTAACAAGTGTTACTGGGCTGCCAGGTATGCATGAATCTACATAATCAGGACTGATCTGTTTTTCTTACAATTTCTATTTTGTCTCTGTACAGATCGCAATGAGTGTCTAGAAATCCCCAATGTCTGCAGTCATGGAGAGTGCCATGATAAGGTTGGGGGTTATTACTGCGTATGCCACAATGGATTTAAGACCAATGATGATCAGACTATGTGTCTAGGTGGGTAACAAAAAACGATCTAACAAGTGCTTTCATTGTTTTTTTAACTGTCATAAAAATAAGAAGATTCGAAATGTTGCACATCTCATTCAGGATCCTGAAAAATCCTGGCCATACAGGGGGTGATCACTCATGTAAGATTAGAGATCAGCAAACCTTTGTAATGACTTGCCATATTTCCTCTCAATCTGTGCAGTTTGTTCTTAGCATAAGCACAGTTAATGGGCTATGTCTATGAAGAAAAGGACCTTCCTTGATTGTCAACTTCACCTATATCTGAAATCTCAGTTTCGTGTTAATCCAGCTTTTTCAAATAATATTAAAGTAAAAATTTCACTGCAAAAAGAATGTACTCCACTTTTTAGTAATGTAGTTCGTAGGGTCAGTAACCAAACAGTCAAATGATACAGAATTGCTCAGCAACAAGTCCATCTAATCTAAGAGGTAGAGAGAGTCCCTGCCTATTGTAAAGGAGTCCCCAGTTGTATAAATCAGTAGACACCCACAGTGTATAGAAAACTGTTTTATAACATATACTGTACAATGCAGCAGTAGAATGACATGTATCTGACACACAGATCTCAAATGTACTGTACTTCCCAATGAGTCTTACTGTTTCCTTTCTCTTTGCAGATATTAATGAATGTGAAAGAGATCCTTGTGGCAATGGGACATGTAGGAATACAATTGGATCTTACAACTGTCGCTGTCATGATGGATTTATCCTCTCACACAACAATGATTGTATAGGTAAGAGGCAAGCAACTGTGACTGGTTTCACACTAGTTTATCCGAGCATTGGGATCTTGGTACAGCATTCTTTCAATGCAGGTGCTCACTACTGTTGGCATAGAAGCTCCCTTTAGCTGGTTGAAGCATAGAAGCTGTTTAAGTATGGAGCAGAGTTAGGCTTAATAAATTATAGTACTTTGTTATGGGTTATGGCTAAGTTAGTGATAAGCAAATATTGGACAGCATAGGGAAGGTTCAAAACTTCTGCCAGGGTTTTTTCGCTTTCTGTGTCCCCACTGGGGAATGCTCCATCTGTATTTCTCCTGGTGACCATTGTCACTAGAACAGGATGGGAAACTCAAAGTGGGTACACTTGATGAGGTGACAGCTTTCAGTTTTGAGACATTTCCTCTCACTTCCTGTTGTGTGTCCAGGACAGGAAGTAAATGGAAATCTTCCCAACTGGGCACAAATACCAAAAAAAGCAGAACCAGAAAACTGACATAAGTTTAACCATTCCCTTGGTTATAGAAACACTTTAAGAGTTAATGGTATGCAGGGTCTTTAGTAATGGGAATACATCTTATTATTACATTATATTAAGATCCTGAAGAAGTAATTCTTTCACCCATCCACATATACAGTATAGGAATGCAAATGCTAATAATTTCTCTGTAAAGTAGAAGTTTCAAAGATGAGATTTCTTGTATATTTTTGTAAATGTGTATTTTTGTGTATTTTTAATGATGCAAATGAGTTGTTATTTTGATATGAAATACAATTATAAGGTTTTATGAGCAATGGCTTTCTCATAGATGCAGCTAAGGCAGCAAATTCAATTTTTTAATACAGTTTCATTTACTTTTTGGTGGACCCTTTTTATACTAACCACTGACTTGGGTTGTTGCATCTGGTATTTGTCCCGTGCCTGTATGGCAAGCTATGGGTACATAATAACAACCTTATTATAAAGATGCACCCAAACTGGAGGATAAAGATGTTTGGCAGCCAATCCTTCATCTGTTTGCCTCTTTCTTGTACTACAAAAAGTTAATATGTCCATTAATTGTTGCTGCTTTAATGAAAGGACAGGTCTGTTAGACTGGGATATATTTTTTTTTTAGCATAGCCATGTGTATTATTTATGTACTCACCTTAGCCCTCATATTTGTCTGAAAGACATAACAATAAATGCACTAAACATTAGTGACCAGATGTTTTGACAACTGTTCCTAAGTGGTTAAAAAGTCTGCACAGAGGTAGAGCGATCTCAGTGGTCCTCACAGGAAGAGCTCCCTTGTTTCGTCCAGTCTAGCCAATATTTCGCTTCGCCTACACAGAAATCAGCACACTATTTTCTCTTTGAAGATAATCCAGATATTAATTAGGTAAAAGGAAATGACCCATTCTATTTATTTTGGATAATGTAATTCTCATGACAAAAATGACTATGACAAATTGGCTTTAACATTTTTGTGGTTTGTAGACTAGTGCGCCTCTTGCGCGGTTGCAGTCAAAACACATTTTCACTTAGTAATCTGATTTTATCAAAACTTTGCTCTTACCCGCAGAGTGGAAATAGTGTTATGACTAAAACACATAGTGGTATATTTATAAAGCACGTTCACTGCAGGTGTATCTTTCTGGTGCATGTATTTTAAATTAGATTGCTTTTAAATTAAATGGATTGCTTCACCTGCAATAAATGTTTAGGGAGTGTCACATTCACTTCTTTATAAATATGCCATACACAGTTTACTTTACGCATCATGTAGGTTTGTATTAAATATTGCATATGTTGGTGAGATAACATTTTGCTGGGCGCTACATTTTAAAAAGCCTGTCAGCTCTTTTTAGCCCAAGCTTTTATTCTTTTTTTTATATCTCTTTTGACTTCTGTTGTTTTCCTACAGATATTGATGAATGTACCACACTCAACGGTCAGCTATGTAGAAATGGACAGTGTGTTAATATTATTGGATCCTTCCAATGTATCTGTAATGAAGGATATGAAATGACATCCGATGGAAGAACATGTCTAGGTAAGTTTTAATATTTTACTTAAATATTGTTAAAGGTAGATAATATAGACAAATATTGGTCAGGAGACTATATAATACCAGCTAAGGTATATGGTGTATTTATTAATGTACATAAATGGAATACAAATTGCAACCCTGTAGAGGTTGAAGGAAATATTCAGCTACAAAGAGACTCTCCTCCAGAATCCAGCGGCAGGTTGTCTATGCTTATATTAAACCAGACAATGTGCCCCATGTGTGATGTACACAGACATGTAAAGCAGGAGTCTAAAGGTGAATTCACGCATCTTCATGTACATTGTAAAGCTCTTAAGTATAGGGAACAAATAATTCCAATCCCTTAGCTGCACCTCTGCAACTCACTATTTGTAATGAGGCTGCCCAATCATAGTCTAAACTGAAGCACACCTTCAGGAATTAAATCTGACTTTCTGCATATTAGAAATTCCAGAATTTCTGGCTCCTGGGGGATGGTATGTTTTATATATATATATATCTATATATATATAGATATACATATACCTTACTTTCCGGCTTCTATAGTTGTACAGGCTCCTCTCCTGTACTGAAATAGCTTTCTGTCTTCACTGCACACTGTGAGCTTCTTACAACCTGCACTAGGAGTGGCAGAAAGTCAAATATTGCCTGCCTCATTTACATACTAAAAGACCACCGGCATCATCTAGTGTTTTCCACCATAGCCTTACTGTCCCTGACCATTCCCTTTCATTCAGTGACTTTCAGTTCTTTCAGTCATGGAGGCTCACCATCACATGTGGGTGTTACCTAGGGCAGTCTGCGTTCAAATGCAGTCTCCGTAGGTATGCCTACCCCTACAGGTTAACACCCAACCATCAAGGAATTTGATATTTGCATAACCTCTTCCAAGTCCCAGCCCACTACTTGCTTCAGGGAGAAAAGCACTGAGACAGGGTGCTGTGATGTTTTCAGGAAGCTATGTACAGTACCCTGCTTGCCCCTCCAGCCATCTATGATCTGCCTGTATTGCATAGAGAAGAACAGATGATATCACTAGGTCTAAAATAAGGCATGAAATAAAAATGGAAATTAGAATTCTCTGTCCGTGATTTATGTTGTGTTTTTTGTAGTGCTAATTCTACCAAGTGGTGGACAAAATGAAAAATTGTGCATGAAATCCACAAATGTCTAGCCAGTGAGGCAATCCCAAATTACTTCATCTGAATGAACAGATTTTAGAAAATGTTGCTTAGTTCCTTGTATCTGTCTTTAATGCATTCCGATTCTGATCTAATCTTGTTATAATATCACTGTGTTCTTTCTAGATATCAATGAGTGCGAACTTGATCCAGGGAAGTGCGCTCCTGGAACTTGTCAAAATCTGGACGGCTCCTACCGCTGCATCTGTCCTCCTGGATATGTGCTGAAAGATGATACATGTGAAGGTACAGGGACTTATTTCAGACCATGAATATGAGTCCTAAGCATTATATAAAACAATCAGACCTCTGAAATAACTTTGTCTTTGCAGATATTGATGAATGTGTTGAAGAGCCAGAGATTTGTGCTCTGGGGACTTGTAGCAATGTTCCTGGCAGCTTCACCTGTCTGTGTCCTGAGGGTTTTGTACTATCATCAACAGGAAGGAGATGCCAAGGTAGAGTCTCAATCCATTGTTTCCAACAACATGCAGTGCTGTCATGATTAATAAAACCAATTCTTATATTATTAATTCTTGTAATGCCAAAGATGAGCCACCTACATAAAATAGTCATTTTACAAGTACTATAATATCCAGTTTTTTAAAGGGGTATTCCTTATATAATGGTTGGTTGTGTCTGAAAGGAATGTTACTGTGTTCTAGTTAGCAAAAAAAAAATAGATTCCTTAATTTTTCCTCTACAGATTGGTAAACCAATCTAGTTGCCATGGACAGCACAGATAGTTTCCTTTTAGACCTTAAAAATAAATAAATAAACAAATAAATATATATACAGTATATACCCAGAAAAAGAAATATATGTCAACTTCTTTATTGTATAATTTTCAACAGCCAGTTCACATAATACTGTCACTTCACTTATTGATTGACTTTAAGCCCCCATTCACACCATCAGGTTGCACAAACGCGCATTGCGGTGACACGCGTTCCTGTGTGTTAGTAAGCATTTGTTTCACGTGTTTGGCCCACGCCCCTGTTGATTTCAGTGGGCTCCTGAACGCACGCCAAATGCGGAAAAGTGCATGTAGCAAAATCTGCATCAGCACATTTCTTGGCCACTTTTGGAGTGCCATTACCTCTTAACCGTGTTTGGTACATGTTTCGTGAACGCAAATCATCCAATAGTGTCTTAAATGACTTTTCTTGAGTTTCCAGGTCCGTATGCCTGATATGGCCATTATACCACCCACTCTCTTGGATTTTTGATTTATTTTATATTGGAATAGGAGCAGTTGGAACACCCCGTGTGGGTGGGAACATCTAATATTAAACGGTGGGAGGGAAATTGCTGGAGTCTCCAAGTGATGTAATACCCAATCCTGGTTACTAATTTTTCTTGAAAAACGTGCTTAATATTGCAAATTCCTAAGATTATTTCTGCCTTTCCAGTATTAATTAACATACAGTAATCAAATCCACTAAATCACCACAACACCAGAAACTAGTGCAGCTAAAATAAAAACATCAATGGACATTTGGTTTAATTAATTTTTCAAGTTGAACATTTTGAGAAAGGAATTAAAAGTTTTTATAAACAACCTCAATTTCCACTTTCTGTGACAGTTTTATTTCTGTGGCCTAGTATTATATTGACTGTGACCAGTGACAGTGTTTAGCCAACATCTGAAGATGAAACGTGACTGCTGAAGTTAGTCACACTTTTATAAAGATAGAAACAAGAAGCAGAGAATAAGATTAAGTAAGTATCACTATTAATAAGTGACATGTCCGGGACAAGAGTTGTAGGTCTATAGTATCTGTAATATATGAACAGCTATAAGAAGGCAGCTCAAGGAGCTTACGCCAAATCACTCCAAGTATTCTCAATAATGGCAGTCACATAGACTAATGTATATGGTGGGAAAGGGGAGAAAATAAATCGTTTTTTTGAAAGACCAGTGTAAAAGGGATTAGACATTTTTCATTTGAATTTAATTTAAAGCAGGCATCCCCACCCCCCTCCATCTTTCTTTTAGGGTCTTCTGCCCAGTCAGATGATATCATGGGTCCTCTTTTCCTCTTGGGGGACGATGGGTGGTTCTTACTTCTGCACTGCACAGCGCTCACATAATGGCGTTCAGTTCAGTAATATGCCAGGCTGCTTGATGACGCTTCCAAAGAGGCAGGTCCATGACAGCCTGAACTCAAGGGGATTGGCTTGAATTAAGCTGACTGTCCTTTAACCCCCATAAAATGGTGGCATCTAATGGGGAAAAGGTATTACTGCAAGGGGCAGGTCCAGATGCAAGGTAAATATTTCAGCAAAAATTTTCTTTTGATTTTTTCATTTTTAATAATACTGGTCCAGAGAATATAAAATAGAAAACAAAACTGGAGATCCTGTTTAAAGTGCTATTTTAGATCACCATTTTCAGATCCTGTTTTTTTTATGTATTGCCACATGCAAAGCCTGGTTGAAATCTCTCCCAGGGTGAGATTGAGACATATTTGGCATCTTATGTTTCTTTTCTTTTAACAGATTTACGAGTTGGTTTATGCTACACCAAATTTGAAGCAGGACAATGCCTTTCTCCAAAGACTCTAAACCACACCAAACAAGAATGTTGCTGTGCAATGAGAGAGGCGGGATGGGGATCTCCATGTGAAATATGCCCAGTGGAAGGAGATGGTATTATTGCTGTATATTTCAGATATTCTGCTAGCACATAATACAGTAACTCATGGCAATACATCATTTGCACATTTATTTAGAGAACTGCAGCCATTTCTTTCAAGCCTCTTATTTCCAGGGTGTTAGTATAAGATATTTATTATACAATGGCAAAGAGAAGATTTTTATCACAGTGCAATCAAGCAAAATAAAATTCCCAGACAATCCCACAGGGAAACAATTACTCAGTACAACAAAACAGTTTTCCACCCACCAAAAGCTGGCAAAGGGCTAGCTTCAAATGCACATGAAAGCTGTGCTTGGAAGAACATTTATAGATGTACATGATGTGATGTCCAAGTGGACACAATCCAAAGGAAATCATGAGAAATGCGTGTGCACACTGCGCCAAGTTATTGCAGGAGATGAACTATTAATGTTTGATCAAATGTTTAGGAACACTGACATTTTAACCCTGCGCAAGCCAACATTCGTGACCAAATCACTTCTCATTTCTATAAAGTGATGGAGTCTTGTATCATTTACAAATGTGTTGTAGAAAAATGTCTACATTTTGTTTCTCTCTTTGCCTTAAGCTTGCATCCACAGCTCGATTTATTTTTCTTATTCACCCATTTAGCAGGCTGCATGAGAAAAAAATAAATTGATTCCCCCATACATGCTAAACAAATGGATGGAGGAATCTCAACTGCTGGCTAGTGTATTCAGCAGCTACAGCCCCCCTGGTTACCTAAATAGAGTGGTGCTGCCAAACAGTGATTGCATCTGATAGAATGCAGTCGCTGCATAGGCCAGTAATTTTCCACCTACATCAGTCGATTTTTAAACCGACATTTGTTAAGCCCGGTTGGTGCTGCCAGGCTACCCACAGCTCAAATTTGAGCTGTCTATGGTCAGCCTATGTGTATGTGATTAATGTAAGAAAATTAGTTGTGTTCACTTACAAATTGTGCTGGTTAATGCTACTGTACCCTAGGTGGTGATGAAAACCGATAGAAGTGATGGATCCATTTAAATTATAGAATAACTCCAGTACAGTAGAGCAGGGTTACATATCTCCTAGAAGTTAAGGAAATCAGACCTATTATAATACATTTATAGTATAGCATTCATGAAGGAGTATAATGGTTTTGTGCATTTTTTTTAAGAGGCTTTCCGAGAGATCTGTCCGTTTGGAAGTGGTGTGGTGGTTGGACCAAATGATGAGCGAATTGGTAAGATGTAACCCTGAACAATAATAAAACAAGGGTGGGAAAATCACATGCAGAATTTAAAGCATGCTCTTCCTTCTCCACCTTTCCATAGACATGGACGAATGTACCGATCCCGACAAATGCAAGAATGGCCAGTGTATTAACACAGACGGATCGTATCGATGCGAATGCTCCTTTGGATATGTGATTTCAGGAGACGAATGTACAGGTCTGTTATAATGTCACTGTAATAAATCATATTGCTAAGTGTGTTTGTAATACCGTAGGTAAATATTTAAGGGACTCCTGATAACATTACATTGTTTATCCCTTTGATATATATGACATAACAATAAGTACTGGTAAAAACAGAGGCTGTGAGCACCGGTTGCACACTGCATTAACAATATACAGAGGGCTATAGGAACATGGTGTTGTGACCTACACAGGTGCATGGTAATATTACTGCGCTGCCTCAAAAAATAAGGGAGCAACAATGTACAACAGCACCTGTGCCGTAATGTATATAATACTGTATCTGAAGCTCTCCAACAGCTCCAACAGATTCCAACAGCTACAGTTCATAATGTGCATAAATCAATGCAGTAACAACAAATCATATAAAAAAAATCAGCTGCACTTATTCTATCATTTATTTATTAAATATTAAAGTGCTCGATCATAACTAGTGGATGTATTTGCACAGGCAGTTGTTATACACATAAGTGGAACAGCTTTTGTATTGTTTTTATGTCATTTTTTATAAACAGATTTTTGCTATATAAAGTTATTTTGCATGACTTATCAGGAGTGATTGATCTGCTTCCTTTACCTTCCTGTGATGGGAAGGTAATAAAATTGGTGAATACATGTCCAATTTGTTAAACAAGAGCACTGATATGAGAGAAAGTCGAGCACATAGTTTGGACTGTTATCTAAGAGACTTTACACTAAAGATATATTTACTTTTGCACTTTTGCACTTCATATTTTGGGTGTATGATGATAAAAGTGCTGCAATTTGCAATTTGAGATATATGATTAGTTGTTACTGAATTAATCTGTGCCATAGTGATTCAACCATCTTTGATATGCAGCTGCCATATTGCTAGAGCCTATTGGGTTGTTTTACTAAAGTCAAATAGGCCGGTAGCTTTGCAAGGGAATTTTCCCTTAGCTTAGTGTTTGAGGTAAAGCTTTGCTGTCTTCCATCATCCAACCATGTTCAAATAAAATATTGTGTTTTTTTTAAATTTTCCTTGAACATGATTGGGTGTTCTTTGCAAAGTACATTTTTACCTCATTCTCTAAGCTAAGGTCAAATTAATTTGCAAAGTGAACACTTTCTTGCAAAGTTAACAGCCTGTTTGACCTATAGTTAATGAACCCCTATATGTTGTTGTCATGTAGCCATGTCCAGAACTAGCTGGACATGTACAAAGATTTCCATGCTCGCAAAGCCCATTTATCATGATTCATCAGGATGGCTGCATGCCTATGATAGAGCCGTGGTCTGAAGCTGTACTAAAAACAATGTTTGCACTGAAACATTATAAAACACTTTGTAAGCCACATAAATAACAACTTAAATGATCCCTTCATGGAAAAGGCAATCGTTGCTAGTACATTTAATATATGAACAGAATATTTTTTTTTTCCATGAGAAAGACTAACAATCCACAAACTTTTTGTTCCAGATATTGATGAGTGCTCTGTTGGAAACCCATGCGGTAATGGCACTTGTAAGAATGTGATTGGTGGATTTGAGTGCACATGTGAAGAAGGGTTTGAGCCTGGACCAATGATGTCCTGTGAAGGTAATCATTTCAGTGTTTATTATTTAATTCAAACTATAAATGTTTTATGAGTTAAGTAACATGTTATAAACCACGTAAACACAAACTGATTGGTGTCATGTTTCCATGACTGAAGGTAAGTTCAAAACCAATCAACATTGCTTAATTTAACCAGATTTCAGGCTGCATGAGAAAAATAACTTGATTCCCTCATCCATGCTTAAGAATGTGGCTGAATTAATCTCGCCTGCTGGCTATTGTAGTGTGACAACTGGTGGCCGCGACTGTCAGAACACCTGAACAGTGATTGGCTGCAATTTTCTATCCGACTCCTTCAACAAAAGATGGTGCCAGCTGATCAAATGTTGGCAGATACAGCAGGAAACGGCTGAAATTCAATCCATGTATGGCCAGCTTTACAGTAAGCTCTATCCACCACACCAAATAACTTGTAAAGGCATGTTGTTAAGGCCCAACTTCAGCCAAGTGAGAGGAGGAGGAGTAGGGATGAGAACAAGTCAGATTTTTATCTACATTATATTTATCTGTGTCCCCCATTGGGAGGGATTTCCCCTCTCATCATGTCAGGACAGCTCACCGTGAGTACACAGTACCAGCATGACCCAGATGCAGCAAAACAGTAAGATGAGGAAGGGTTGCGGTGCATCTGTCAGGTCATATTATTGCTCTCTTTGTCTTCCAGTCCCAATGACAACTACTCCCCTCATTTCTTGTCTTGCTGTCAGAGGGACCAGGAGTGTGATGAAAACTCTCCAATAGGGTCACTGACAGCAGAGAAAGCTTGGCGGAAGTATTTACTTTTTCCAAGTCTATCCAAAACGTATAAAAGATCTGCCTAGAGTTTGGTTGTAAATGTAAAAAATATATATTTTGTCATTCAATAAGGCATTTATCCTTCCTTTAACAGATGTTAATGAATGCGCTCAGAACCCTCTGTTGTGTGCTTTCCGATGTGTTAACACCTATGGCTCATATGAATGCAAGTGCCCAGCTGGTTATGTGCTCCGTGAAGACAAGAGAATGTGCAAAGGTGAGTGCTATATACAAAATGTGTCAACAGGGTCATGTTCATAGAAGGCTACAAACTAAGATTTTTCACACCTACTAGATTAGTATGAAGAAGCAAAACACTAATAATAATATGGGGGCTGAAAGGAATTCTTCATTTATTTATGTATTCTTTTGTCCAGAATCTGCTATTAAGATCTCTTTTAGTCTTCCAAAGGTGTATAAAATGTTTGTATAAAATTAATTTTAGTACTTAGTTGGGTGTTCAGTATATGCTATATTTTTCTTTATATTCGTTTATGAAAGACATTTTATTACTAACAACATCACTCTTTATGTTACAGATCAGGATGAGTGTGAAGATGGTCTTCATGACTGTGATTCTAAACAAATGATGTGCAAGAATCTCATTGGAACATATATGTGTATATGTGGACCAGGGTTCCAGCGTAGACCGGATGGTGAAAGCTGTATAGGTATTTTAGAATTACATTTAGTTTACAACTCATAAATAAATGCAAATTGTGCATAAATTCAATAAATTACTCTTCTATACTTTAATATATTTATGTCTGTGTAGAAGCATTTAGAGTCTCACTATATATATATATAT
>NW_017306879.1:977282-978844 GCF_000935625.1 Nanorana parkeri
TATATATATATATATGTCTGTGTACAAGCATTTAGAGTCTCACAAAGTAATTACAATATAAAAGACTAGTACAATTCTCAGCTGAATTCCCATTCTAGTTTGAGATAATGGTGGATATCTGCACAATACCATTTTGTAAAATTCCTTATTTAATAATTCTATGCTATTTACAAACATAAAACTGAATTTTAGGTCTCACAGAACACAATTCATATTTGGTTTACGTATGGTTTTCCTGTGTAATGAGTTAACAATAATGTCACCAGGCCATGTGTAACATAAGTGTTTTTGTTTTATAAGATCTGAATGAATGCCTTAAACCTGGTCTATGTGAAAATGGAAAATGTCTGAACACCATGGGCAGCTACAAGTGTGAGTGCAAAGACGGATTTAATGCCAGCATTACCGAGACAGAATGTATTGGTGAGTATGGAGAGCTTTTAACAAGTTAGAGAGATGCTGAGATAGATCAGAATTAAGCATCTAAAACACTTCAGGCAGGAAAACGTATAAGAGAATTATAGATGCTGTTTGGCAGACAATATTTGCCATGTTAGCTGTTATTGCAAAGATATTATTATAAATGTCACATTGGAATGTTTAATCACCCATATAATGCTGTCAAATATACTATTAATTAATGTATTATAAACCACATACAGCAGCATGCAGAAAAATGACCAATGGAAATTAATAAAAACAACAAATGTATTATTGTATTTGTTACAGACAATCGACTTGGATATTGCTTTGCTGATGTATTACATACAATGTGCCAGCTTGGATCTTCAAACCAGAATTCCGTTACCAAGTCCGAGTGTTGCTGTAATGGTGGCCGGGGCTGGGGTATTACCTGTGAGATCTGCCCTTTCTCTGGCACACTTCAGTTTAGAAAGCTTTGTCCTTATGGCAAAGGATATACAACTGGAGGGGAAGGTATGTATTCAAATGAATAAATTACAGCTACATTGTAAAATTAAACTCTGATACCTCTTCAACTGTTTACAGTCGTGGTGCATTCTCAGTTATGTCTAACTGTGAATGGGCTTGCAAGCTTAATCAGTTACACAGTGAAGAATGCCATCTTGTGGGCTAAAGGAATATTAGCTTGTCAATGCAATATAGGTATATTTAAGGCCAATAGTGGAAAATGAAAGATTAGGGGAAGCTAAGTAGGCAATGAAACTAAGGTGTTGAAGATCAAGTAAAGTGGAAGTTTCTTTACGCAATGAAACAAGAAGACTTCACCAATTCTGAAAATTGAAAGTAAGTTATAGGTGAAGTCAGCCATGTTAAATCACACAACAACTTCTTAGGACTCCCCCAATGACTCCGCATATGGCTTCACACTGAAGCCAAAAAGTATTCAAACAGCCATGGAACAAGGGTAACATGTAGCCAGATTAACTCTTTATAAGGAGATACTATATGTAATGCAAATGACAAACCTGGGTAGTGTAAGAGATAGGGCTTTGGGGAGAGTTTAATTACAAGTTTGTTGGTATGGTCTGTATATTTGGCAATGCATGCATTTATAGAAAATATATATCATCCCACTTTAT
>NW_017306879.1:978871-995969 GCF_000935625.1 Nanorana parkeri
GAATGTCATGTTCTGCATGGAATCTGTCGCAATGGACAATGTATCAACGAGAGGGGAACATACAAATGTGAATGTAATCTAGGTTATATTTCTGATGTGACTGGTACTTCTTGTATAGGTAAGTTGTAGTTCACATTCCATGCTTGTATTTCTGTGGGATTCATAGATAGAACCAGTCATGACTGAGCTAATCAAAGAATCCAAATACTAACAGGGCTATTCACAAAAGGGTGAAGAGTTTGGAGAAGGCAGGAGAAGTGAACAATCTAGGACAACATCGCTGAACTAAAAAGGGAGCTGAATTGAAGAATCTTTCTAGTTCAGCTATTTTGTCCTAGATTGTTTACTTCTCCTGCCTTCTACAAACTCTTCACCCTTTTGTGAATAACCCTGTAAGTCATAACAGTATAATTGTGCATTATTTTTACTATGAGAGATGTATTTTGGATCTCTCATTTAGCTTTATTTACTCTGAGCCTTCAGCTGGTGATTCCCAGTGTGTGAGATCAGGCAATTAATATGGCACCAACCATCAAACTTTATGAGACCACCTGACACAAGCTATAATGTCTGGTTTGGACATTGTAAGTAGAGTTCAAAGTGTGACAAACCTAAATCTTTCATAGGAAGCCGACACAATTATACTAACACATGACTGAATAGATTCTTGAATAAACACACATGAGACTGACTTTCCTTAAAGTGTATTTCCAGTGTTTTTCAGCCAAATTGGGATAACACCTATGTTATATTTGTTACATGTTCCCAATCACATAGCATAAGCTAAAAAAAAAATGCTTTTTGCAGTTTAAATTGCTTTTACTTGGGTTAAGGTTGTAAGGGTTAACATTTCTTCTTGTTTCTATTTCTTTGAAATGTTAAGAGGGGCTATGAGGGTTCTTTACCATTAAGAGGGGGCTTGTCGATTGTATGTTAATGAAGCGTATCAGATAAACACAATCCTCAAATCACAGTCCCAAAACATTCAATCGGAACAGACCACTGTAAAAGGCTAAGAAAAACCTGGAATTAGCCATCTTGCCTGATTTAACAAAAACATCTATAAGGTAAGAAATGTTGTTAAAAGTTATTTTTCAGTATGCTGTGTGAAAAGGAACACAACGAACATATGGAGGGGTTTTCATAAATTTGACTGCAAAAGTGAAAATACACTTTAAGGCATAGGAAAACATTGACTTGAATATGCTGCACTTTTTAATTTGCACTGATGTGACATTATCATTCCAGATCTTGATGAATGCACTCAGTCCCCAAAACCTTGCAATTTTATTTGCAAAAATACTGAAGGAAGTTTCCAGTGTTCTTGCCCACGTGGTTACATTTTGCAGGAAGATGGAAGAAGCTGCAAAGGTAATGTAGACCTAGGACCTGGGTACTGTGCAGGCCAACATATGACTGTTATATGTAGAGCATACAAATGTTACTGTTGCATGCCCTTTGCCAGAGTACATTTAGGGGTCTATTCACAAAGCTGCCGAAGGATCCAGCTGTAGCTTCAGCTGATCCTTCGGCTAGCTTCGGTTGTGGGAGCCCGTTGGTTCAGTCGAACCGAAGGGCTGCTGTACGGGCTATTCACTATAGCCCGTACCGCTCCCGAAGGCGGCCGAGCGGCTCAGCCAAGCCAAAGGCATTTGCTTCGGCTCGACTGAGCCGAAGTGTTAGCTGAAGCGGGGTGAACGGCCGGCCGAAGGCGGGCCTTTCGCCCCGCAAATGACAGCTGGGCGGAGCCAGCCGTCATCTCACGGCTGGCCCCGCCCAGTTGTAATGACAGATGAGCATCCCCAAATGACTTGGGGAACCTGAACTGTCATTAAACAATAACAACTGGGCATAGCCAGCTGTGACATCATGGCCGCCTCCGCCCAGTTGTTGTTCATTGGCCGGGACCTGCTAGAAGACTCTAGCAGGTGCCAGCCAATAGGAAACAGTTGGGCGGAGCTAGCTGTCACTGCTAGCTCTGCCCATTTTTTTTTCTTTTTAGAAAAATCTTTATTTTAAAAAAAAATTCAAAAATGTTCACATTTTAGAATAATTTTTTTCAACTGTGTTTAAAAAAACAAAAAACTATTTTCATTGATTTGCTATTCTGCTTGGTACCACGGTGGTTCCGAGCAGAATAGCCAAATGCTGGTTGGCGGCATTCGGCTATTCACTGACTGTCGTTCGGCTGACCGAAGGCTGCCGATGTACCGCTGATTTCAGCCGATGTATGGCTGAAATCACCCGTACTTAGCTGTAGTGAATAGCCGAACGTTGTTCGGCTCACTTCACTGCGGCTTGGTTATTCACTTGGGTGCCTTCGGCAGCTTTGTGAATAACCCCCTTAGTATTTGTGATACGTTATTAACTAATGTATACGCTAATGCTATGCACATTGCCAGCAGTACAATAAGAATAAAAGTCAAGAAACTCTCACCTCCTCTAAGCCACTATAGTAAGATATACTGCACTAAACTGTAAGATATGCAGTTCAGTCCCATCTTGTTATTAACATCTGCTCACACAACGGGGTTGATTTACTAAAGGAGTAGACCATGTTAAAATTGCAAAGAGAATTGTCACTTTGCTAGGAACTTTTCCCTTGGCTTAGTGAATGGGATAAAGATTCACTTTGCAAAGAATACCCAATCACATGAAGTCTTGCTTGCCCATGATTGAATGATTGACGGCTGCACAATTTCACCTCATTCACTAAGCTAAGTAAATATTCCCTTGCAAAGTGAAAGTTCACTTTGATAAGTTAAGAGTCTATTCTGAATATACACCAACAGGTCCAATTTTTTTACAAACTGGAGCAGGGAAAGAAAAAGTGCTGCTGGTCACAGATTGCATGTCCTTGTGGTAAATGTCCAGATGTCCTTATGTTAGATTGGAAAATAGATTGCAGAAATAGAATGAGTGAAATGCAATTGTTTGAACATAGTGTCATGCAGCATAGATGAAGAACATGTCTGCCTTTACTAGAAAATACTATTATGAGACTGCATGGCGGTTTTATCTCTGATCACAGTACAATTCCTTTTTTTCTCCTTATCTTTATAGATCTTGATGAATGTGCCACCAAACAACATAATTGTCAGTTTATTTGTGTGAACACAATGGGAGGATTTACATGTAAATGTCCTCCTGGATTTACACAGCATCATACTGCCTGCATTGGTAAGTGCGGTAAAGAGAGTTTGCAAATATTGTTCCTTGTGGGATGTTTGCAATCCATTCCTTTGGTTCCAGTCACGTGACCATGCTCATGCATTGCTCATGTTGTCTCTGCTGATAGGAAGGATCACAGAGACCACAAGACCAGCATTGGGGAAGTAAGCAGAATGGTGCCTTGTGGCATCCGGAACTCAAAGCAGCATGGTTTAATGCTGGACTGCTTGTAATTGGCACAGAGACTTCATGTGCTGATGGCGGGGGGTTAAGTGCTAAGGACTCATTTCAGGTGGTAAATATTGGGAGGACTAGGAGGTTAAGTGTTAAGAGGTCCTTTTGGGTGTCAGTTAAGTATTCAGGTAGGTGAGGGTTAAGTTGGGAGGGTGCTTTAGTGTCAAGGCTAAAATGCTGGCTAGCCACTATTCACATTGCTGGGAACTTCACACTGGCTTCCAGAGGTACAAACAGATGTCAAATGAATGATGAGTTAAATGGATTCCTCATGAAAGGTAAATATTTTTGTGGTCTGTATACCTTTAATTACTATTACTTAAGGAGTAGCAGGGGGTAAGCAAGGTACGGTTTTAGATTAGGTTATACATCCGTTTTAATGCTAAATAACATTGCAGATCACATTTTGTACTGTGCTTAGCTTATAAATGGTGTTCAGCAGTTTATCTATATTAATCTTAAATCATTATCCCAGTTATATTTATTTAGAGGCTTAAAAAACAAGTGATTCCAAATACATAATTTAAATACATCAACACAAAATAAGGAATGTCAGCAAGTGGGTTACAAGTTATTTACCCCAGTAGTAAGCATGACAAACCTCAATGTCATACTTCATGTTGTACAGAATATTTATAACAAGCAATTTGGCGTATGTCCAGTACTGTAAAATTAGAACCATATTGTACACATTTATTAAGAACACCACAATCCCCAACAAGGCACTGTCCTCAGTTATATAAATAATAACACTAGATTCATGTGAATTACTACTGAACCACTTAACTCAGGACACAAATGTGGATACTGAGAACTGCAACCAGCATGCAGTGTTTATACATACAGAATAAGAAAAAATACCAAGAAATACACTCAGTTTGCAGGAAAAGAGAAGTGGTACTGTGCGTCATTCCTATAAAAAGAATAGGATACATACTAAATTGTACTCAGCTTTCAGAACAAGTAAAGTAGTACTGTGCATCATCCCTATTCAAAGAATAGGATACATACAGAGAACTATACCCAGGTTTCAGAACAAGAGAAGTTGTACTGTGTGTCATCCCTACGTACAGAAAAGGACATACACAGGAAATGATACCCAGCTTTCAGACCAAGCAAACTGGTACGGGATATTGCCTGTACATACATAATATGGAAACATACATGGAATTAAATCTAGCTTACAGAATAAGAGACGTGGAACAGTGCACCATCCCTTATTACAAAATAAGTATGCATACAGAGCATTATACTCAGTTTCAGAACACATGCAGTGGTACTGTCCACTGTGAACATCTTGAGTGCTTTTTTTAGGTAAAAAATACAAATGTGTTTGTGAGATTCTAAGTCATTCTTAAAGCCACCTCAAACATACACTCCTTCCTGCATGTTCGGAACCACCCAACAACCTCATTTCAGATCAGTCTTTCTGACTGAGCTCCATCCACGGACAGCTCACATGGGACATCCTTATCAGACTAGATTTGTGGTTTTATTATGTATGTAAAATAGACAAAATGAATCTACTTTAATCAAACCAACATGTTTACCAGTGGTCTCAGTCATGCTATTGTTCTCCCATCTGATACCATCTAGATAACAACGAGTGTTCTCAGGAAGTGAACCTGTGTGGTGCTAAAGGCGTTTGCCAGAATACTCCAGGCAGCTATATGTGTGATTGTCAGCGTGGCTTTTCCCTTGATCAGAGTGGATCATCATGTGAAGGTATTACATTTATTACGTAGCAGAAATACCATTTCATGAGTTTTATATTTACATTCTATTTTTAGCATTACAAGGTACTGCTATATATGCTACATTCATGGACCACTTTATGTTATTAAATATTTGTTAGCATGTTGTTGATAACCTAACACTGTTTACGAAAACACAAATACGTCTTTTTCTTTTGCATTTTTCTGTTATTTCTTTAACGTTGTCCTTTGTACTAATCATAAATCCCAGTCCTTTCCTGGCTCCAAAATGTCTTGTAGTTGAGCTATAAAAACATTGCCGTGTCGGTATGATCTTGCCAGTGCTGTGCCTGGAGGGCTGCCTTTTTCTAAGGTCCTACACAGGGCATTGCAGCAACATTTGTAACTTGCTAACTGGAACAGAAGCTTGTTCATATTGCAAGCTTAGTCAACGGAAACATCTTTGTTTATCAATGCAGGAAGTCTTTTCTCAGTTATAGTGGCAGGTACATGCTGGAATGTCTTCCACAGTAACTTCCTATGCAGGAATATTGTCCACAGCACTGTGACCTTTAAAGTATATTTGATAAAAGATACACAATTTGACTTGTGGATTCATTTTTTTTTTTTTATCAAAACAAAACAGACTCTTTACACAGAATATATATATATGGCTTGGACTGGTCTAGTTAAAGTGGAAGTCTAGGCATTAGAATACAAAAAGGCATACTACAGGAAAAAGAAGCTCCAGTACATGCATTGGAACTCTTCACTTACTAATCGTAGTATTTCCTGCATAGTCTCCAGCAGGTATAGTAAAGACACCTGGAGAAGGATTGCTCTTTAGTATACTTAATAAACATGTGCTAGCCTGTCATTCAGCCTCCATGGGCAAAGAAAGAGTTGGAGAGGCACTATTGCTACTGGGAGGGTTCCACCTCCATTCACACTCTGAGCTGTGGTACCTTTGGTAGCAAAATATTGTATCCCAGAGCAGGTGCATGAAATATCAAGAGTAATGATGGCAGAACAATAATGTAAAGGGCAGTAAGGATTGCCACAGATGGATAAACAAATCGTCTTGGCTATTACTTAAAAGGCTTTCTTTAAAGGATCTTGCGAATATAAATTTAAAGCATATTGGCTGGAGTAGGGACTAGGAGCATATACACTGAGTGGCCAGTTTATTATGACCACCTGACGTTTGTAGGCAAATTAGCTATAATTTTGCGCTGAAGTTGCTAGAGGGCCAGACCATTATAAATAGGGAAGCAGGTTGTTTACCACGGCAGTAGAAGTGATTTTTTTCTGAAGATACGGGTAAACAACTCGATTTAACAGCCTTTGAACGTGGGATGATTGTTGGCGTGAGCCATGGAGCGAGTATCAGCAAAACAGCAGAATTAGTTAAATGTTCAAGAGGGGCTCATAGTTAAAGTGTTTAAAGACTCGACTGTCAGCCGAAAATCTGGGTCTGAATGTGCGAATTGTGGCCGTCAGCAACTAGTCAGGGCAGAATGGAAAGTGGCAAGGCTGGTACAAGATAACAGAAGGGCAACAGTGCAGTGTCAGATTCCTCGCATCACCTTTCAACATCTCATGGAGTCACGAGGCGGCCCAACTAAGTCATCTCGTGGAGTTATCTCACGGCCCAACGAAGTACTGATGGTGTGGTCATAATAATCTGGCCACTCAGTGTATAATGTATGTGTAAATATTTTTTACCTTCACTTCTGCCAATTAGAAATTCCACAGCAACAATTTTTCTCCACCAATACATCATTTGTTATATTTACACATTTAAGTCAATGGAGAAAACTCTTGACACACTTAATACAGGCAGAGTGGGATAGTGCTGCATCTGCATAGTATGATGTATATATTTGCATAACAGAATTTATCCTCCCTGTCATATATATATTTATATATCTATAGATATAGATATATATATATTCAATGTTGTTGTCATTCTTTTTTGCTAGATGTGGATGAGTGTGAAGGAAGTCATCGCTGTCAGCATGGATGCCAGAACATTGTAGGCGGGTATAGATGTAGCTGCCCACAAGGCTATCTCCAACATTATCAGTGGAACCAATGTGTGGGTGAGTAATGTATTATTTGTGCTCTCACTATTCAGTTTTATTATTTCTAATGGCTTTTGACATCCAAAAGAAAATTGTTGTAAAACATACAATATAAAACATATAAAATAAACAGTTTTATGAAAACCCTAGAGGGAAAGAGGATATGATTGTGGAAACAAATCTCCTAAAAAGCATTTAAGGTAGTTTAGTGATTTCTACATACTCCATTACTCTATACCTACGACATGTAAAGTCCTTCATATATAGAAATGACTTGACTAAACAGGAAATCATTGTTTATTATAATTTGTATTGTCCCCACATGTGGAAATCAGCAAAAAACTTAATTAATTCCCAACATCATGTGGCAGTCATTATATTTTGATAGCAAAAGTGTAAGATTTATAAATCAGGGCATCAAAAATAGTAATAATTATCACTGCACTGATCTTTTCAGTTCAAAGTAAACACATGTGTTTGATATGAGATCTGTTAGTAAAGATGTATGATAACATTAGTTCAGCTTTGTTATGTTTTGTTTTATGGGCACACAAAAGTTTTCTTAGTGTTTCATATGTGTGATGATTTCAATTATTGCACATAAATGCTGGAGATTTTTGGAAACGTTTCACAAAGAGTCTAGACACATTTGTGCCCATTTTTTTTTTGTTCCATTGTGTAAACATATAATAAGTAACAGAGCCAATTATTATACAAAGTTCTGTTTTGTCTCCTATCACAATTTTGAAATCTCTCTCCAAATCTATAAGTAGAGAGCCCTCATCTGATTTCTAGATTGTATAAACTGCTACTACAGAGTGCATTTCCAACACATCCTTTCCTTGAGCGAAATTAGGAGATAGAGCTGGGCCGGGTGTTGAAAGACTCAGGGTGGGATAAGGCCTTTAAAGGAGAACTATGAGTTGAGTGCTTTCCACTCACCTCATAGTTCTAAGCCGACCTGTGACAATGAGACTGTCACAGGTTGGCTCAGTAGATCGGGAGGTGAGCGAACACATACCTGCGTTCGCTCACCTCTTGATCCTGTCACGGCTCTCTGCTGTGACGGGAGGGGCTGGATTCCCCCCGCTCAGATCCGCCAGCGCTGACTGGCGGAACGGACGGGGGAGGGGGCGGGTACAGACATAATTGTCGGGATCCGCTTCAGCTGCAGCATCTCAGTATGAGTCCAAGCATGGACACCCACACAGATGTGCCGTTCGGGTGAGCGTACGGCGGCGTACGGCCGCATACTCTTATAGAGAAGAACAGGCTGCTGCGTACAATCACACGCAGCACCTGTCATTCCCGAGAGCGGCCCGTTAGGGCCGACTCTTAGCAGTGTGAATGAGGCCTTAAACCTCTGTTTTTAATGTATACTGTTAGACAGTGTAATTTGTTTTGTTGCAGGCTAGCTGGTAAGTGTGCTGGGAAAATTCTGTGTCTTGCATTGCTGTAAGCCCTTCCATGTACATCTTGCTATAAAGGCTAGTTATAAATTGTGCTGTTGCCATTTGTTTCTAGCTAAACCATTTTAACCCTAAATATTGTCTATATTTTTCAGTAACCAAATTTAGACTAAGTATGCTGATCCATATCACTACAGAGTGTTGCATAAACTGAGTATAATATACAGCCTGGACATGTAAAATAATTAAGGCTATATGTGAATCACCCAAGTAGGCTTTAAAATGTATATGGAGTAGATTATTGTATAAAATTACTTTGGTGGAGGGTGGAAAAATGCTAAATGAATTATGAGTAATTCAAATGACACCACTATGGAATATCAGTAAGTAGAATTATTAGTACCTTAGTATTATTAGGTCCTTTAATCTTTCAAACTGTGTTCAGGTACAGTATAATATAATGCATTTTATTTCCAATCTTGTGTTTCTGCAGATGAGAATGAATGCATGAGCACACAAATGTGTGGGGGAGCTATGTGCCATAACACATTGGGAAGCTTCAAGTGCATATGCCCAACAGGATTTCATTTTGAACAGTTTGCTGGTTCTTGTCAAGATGTCAATGAGTGCAGCTCTTCCCAAGCACCATGTAACTTTGGTTGTTCAAACACTGAAGGAGGATATGTCTGCGGCTGTCCACCTGGATACTTCAGAATAGGACAAGGGTAATGTCCACCAGAATTCCTCAAAAAAATAACCATTCAGTTATGTATAGTGGAAAAACACAACAGGCATTTTATTTAAATGTCAGTAACATTTTTGTGGTTGGTAGAAGACATTAAACCCTCATGACCGTGTATGTTACATTCACATTACCTAGTACACATTAATTGGCAATCACTTCACTCATACTGCTACTGAGAGCATTTTCTGCCTGGTAGAAATGGATAAATTAATTATCCAATTACTTAATGCTCAGAGCTCTTAAGAGGTTATCCAAACTTTAAGGACTACTATTGTATAAAATATTGCATTGTAATAACTGTATGTGGTTAATACATGTGGTGATACCGGTATTATGACAGGCCTGACGTTTATGGATGCATTTTATAAAGTGAATTTCATTTTTTTTATATGACTAACAGGTATTGTATTAGGCTATTATATGTATTTTAACACTCCTTTTGCAAACATTTAAACAATGGACAGTTATAAATGATGACAGTACACTGGTTGTAAAATGTTGATACATTATCAGTCTCGTCTCATCCATATCACACTCTATTATTTCCATAACCAAAATTGATAAGGACTGTAATATGTTACAAAACTTGCTTTTCATAAAACAAAACAAAAAAATAGCGGTCCTGGAATTATAATACAATTCTGTTTAAAGCTGAACTCCAGCTTTTTGTTGTCCAAGATCTATTAACTTCTTTGCTTTGCTAAAAGACAGTAGTCTGAATCGAATGTCTGCAGTCATCTCTGTAAAATCTGCTTATATGATCCACATTATCCCTCTTTGCTATAGCATTCAGTTTCTCTGTTCTTTGTCCTTTTTGCACTGTTGGCCCGCCTTCAAAAGCAATATGCTTTCCCCGCTGGCAATCATTTATTGCTGCATCGTGGTTGTGGGTGTGCTCAATCCGCCACGTCATTTGTGGTTGTTGTTTTGTTTTCATCTCCAGCTTCCTTGGTGAGTGTTACACAAATAGTCCGTCCACAAATGCCCACTCTTCTAGCAGTGCAGATATGCACCTACACTTTCTCAATTTTTATAAATTGTTGAGGAGCTTGTGTGTGTACTCTGGCACACTGGACCTGACAGCTTCAGGCAGCTGCTACAGATCATCAATGGGAGAGCTCATATTTGGGTGACATAGCGGGCTATGTTGAAAAGCCGCTGAAGTTAGTGTTGTAGCTGTGCTGTTGCATCGCTCACACATACTACGCTGATGCTAGCAGCTAGACTGAAGACAGGGGTGTTTCCTCCTCAGCTGTCAATATCCTAAACACCCACCCACAATTCAACCTGACACTGTGGTCTAAATTAGAATAAGCATGCCTATAATTCCACCCATTGTTTGGGAGGGCCCTAGGCTGGACTTTTTACAACTCCTCCCACAGAACAGGAACATGGTGCACAGCAGAGATCAGGATTAGAGACCAGTGAGGAGCATTGAAATCTTTAAAGTGATATATTTAACACAGTAGACATTTTGAAATGGAAATTGTTACTGAATGTGACAGAGAGGAACAAGGGAAGCCATTTTTCACATACAGTATACTAAACTTCAGCTTTAAATCTATTTGGTTTTATTGTTGGATTATTTCTGTACTTGCCAAAAGAATAGTTATGAAGTTTAATAGCAGTTTGTGTTGTGCTTCCAGACACTGTGTAACAGGAGCCGGACTAAGCAGAGGTTCCCAGGATATGGCAGTGAGTGGAGAAATAGATGATAACTCTCTGTCTCCTGAAGCTTGCTATGACTGCAAGATCAATGGCTATCCCAAGAGAGGAAGGAAGCGGCGGAGTGCCAATGATACCGTGTCCAGTGAGGATGAGGTAATATTGCCTTTTTCTGGTCTGGTATGCAGTTATAGAACATAAAAAGCATAGGGGGCATTAGCATTTGTGGGTCTTCAATGATCATTACACAAAGTTTTACCTTTGTGGGAAAGCATCTAGAAAAAAAAACTATTTTCAGACAACTTCTGCTGTTTTTATATTTGTGCTTCTTTGATAAAAAAAAAAAAAGCTAACTTTACCCAACTTGTCTAAAGTGATGTTTCAGGATTTTGGATGGGCGTTAGTTGACGGAAACGCCTGCTTCTGTCTTTAGGAGACTATGGGGTCTATTCACGAAGCAGCCGAAGGATCTAGCCGTAGCTTCGGCCGATCCTTCGGCTAGCTTCGGCCCCAGGACCCCTTCGGTTCAGTAGAACCGAAGACTGCCGGCCATTTGCCGGCCGACAGCCTGCTTCTGACAGCTGGGCGGAGCCAGCTGTGATCTTACGGCTGGCTCTGGTCACTTGCAGAGAGATCAGCGTCCCTGGTTACCAGCTAACCAGGGACACTGATCTCCAGACAGCAAACTCTCCCAGGCGCTCCGGGAATGTGCCGCTCCCGGCCGCCAAGGAGAGATACACTGCTTTTTCTTTTCTTTATTCTGACACGGAGCGATGTCAGAATAGAAAAAAAAAAGCTGTCATGGCTAGCTCCGCACAATCGTTTTCTATTTTTTTAAAAAACTTTTTAAACTATTTTTCTGTTATGCTCGGTCCCTTTGAAGGACCGAGCAGAACAGCCAAGCCGAATGCCGCTCAGCGGCATTCGGCTATTCACTAACTGCTGTTCGGCATCTATAAGAATAGACCGAACAGCAGCGAGTAGCCTGCCGGAGGTTCGGCTTAGCCGATCCAGATGTTGGATCGGCTGAGTCGAACTCCTCCTGCACTTCGGGCCACGAAGCCACGTGAAGCCACCCGATGTACGGCTGATTTCAGCCGATATACGGCTGAAATCAGCCGTACCAGCCTAAAGTGAATAGCCGAACAGCGTTCGGCTCACTTCAGGTCGGTCTTTCACTCGGCTGCCTACGGCAGCTTAGTGAATAGACCCCTATAACAGAGATATTTCCCCCCCATTATTTTGTGGTCTGCTCCTTCCCACAAGGCCTTAATCAAAGTGTCACTCCTGTGTACCCAGGTCTGTGGAGGGAGCATAACATCTTTGATGGCTCTGCAGTTGGATAGAATTCACAATTTAGTGGCGGAATTTCTCACTAGTGGAAACCACCAAGATAAATATAGGCAACTGGTGATGTGGTTTGCCAACAAGCACACCAAACTAGGTGGAGTTGTCTTTAATGATTTAAATATGCATACCTGTCTTTAAGCTGCACGATTGAATAATTGAAGTGAACCTTAACTCTTTTTTTTCTGTGAACATTTTCAACTTCTATACTAAATCAGCCTATAGTCTGATAATGGGCCCAAATGTATTTATGTTTTCTAATGCCCTATTCACAAATGTTATGACTGACACCTTTATGTGTCAACCACCTTAATAAAAATGTATGTCCTGCGTTATTTTTTAAATAAAAAGTCCAATTGGTGCCAAAAAGTATAGGTACATGTTTTCATTTCATGATGAGCTGGCTTAAAGTGACTCTGCCAGTACAGGGTCACTTGTAAAGAATTACATACCTGTAATAAATAGGGCTCTATACTTTGCCAGATCAGTCAATACTTGTTTCCCCCCGTGCACACAATGATTTTCCCTGCCAGCTTATACATCTCATAGTAATGTATGAGCCGGCAGGAGAAACCACAGCATTGGGTGAGGTAACAGGTATTTCAGACATCTGGAAATGTGGAATATACAATATGTAGTGGCTGGTTTGGAGTACCAAGGAGGCAGCATTTTCACAGGCCACTGGAAAGGGAAATATAGAGCATCGTTTATTACATAAAAGCATTAAAGAAGATCTACAGTATACAGCAATGTTGATTTTATAGTATGTTTACAGTCTTGCTAGAGTCATAAAAAGGCTGAAATGCTGGTTGTTTACTGTGTTCAGCAAATGCTATTTTGAAAGTGGTGCACAAAGACAGCACTTATCCAAAATACAGTAAATTTGCTTATTTGAAAACCTCTAAATATATATTATTCCCTCGCACTGCTTTAAATACAATTCATAACATTTTGTTTTGTTTTTCCACCAGGAACAGCTTCAATTGGAAGCCCCTGTTAGCCTTGACAGTTGGGACTCTGAGGAAACGGCTATCCTTTCCTTTAACATTTCCCACTTGAACAGCAGAGACCGCATTCTGGAGCTCACACCAGCTCTCACTACTCTAAAACACCACAATCGATACCTAATAGACTCTGGGAATCAAGATGGCTTATTTAGGATCAACCAAAAGGATGGCATCAGTTACCTGCATCTAACCAAGAAGAAGCCAGTGTCTGGTGTTTATAACATTCAGATTAGCAGTTTCCCTCTTTATAAGGAGAAAGAGCTTATCCAGCTTGAAGACAGACATGACAGAGACTACCTCACTGGTGAACTAGGTGACATTCTTAAAATGAAAATTAGAATCTTACTTCATTAATTTGTCATCCCAAAGAACAGCCAAAACAAAACCAAAGATTACTAAGTAGTCATGAATGTTTCCTCCCACCCTCCCCAACTTCACTGAATCTTCTAGCATAGGTACAAACCCTTCATAACTATGTATCTATGACTTAAGAAAGCGCTTTCTTCTTCTCATGACATATGCAAGGTACAGGATCATTATCCCAGCTAACCACAACCACTTTCTCAGGCTTCCTTTATTGTTATGGTGAATATGTCGATATTAAACTTGGAGACTTTTTCATTGGAAGTTGGCCTTTGATGCTGAAAGATTTGATCATTTCAGCAGAGGTACATGTAGTTGTTCTCTTGTTGGACTTCTCTGGTTTGTACTATAAAAGTTTTCCATGCCACCTACGACTCACTAAGCCAGACATTTATGAGACCTTTTTTTGGTGCTAGTAACTTCTTTCAAAAAAGATTTTTTATAAATGCACTGTAATATTTACACATTTTAGAAGCCAACAATTACTCTGTCTAAACTGTTTTCAACTTACAAACTCAACCAAAGTTAGCTTTAGTTTATCTCAATTATCTCTATATGTCATGTAAATGGCATGTGTGTATACTGTATTCGAGCTTTTATTTATCCTTGGAGCAATTGTAAACTAGATTAAAAAAACCTAACATGAGGTTTTCGGGTTTTCTTTATGAATGGTGCTTACAGAGACCAACTACTTGTAAAACATATACATGGGCCTAGTGGTGCAATAATCTGTGACTAGGTCAATGCACTGAGGTCAGCTGACCACATGTACTTATCAGAGGAAGTTCAGTGCCATTATTCAATATATGAAATAAGTTGCACATTGCAAGCTTCCAGCGACATTCATGTGATAGGCTCAGTTCATAAACGATACAATAAAATTATTTTAGACTCTTTTTTTTTTTTTTCCGTGTCTCAAACCAAAACATTTCAGATTGTGTTTGCTTTTCTTAACCATACAAATTTTACTGTATGCCTAATTTAATACTGACGGGAAGACCGAGACAAGTATGCTTTATTGTAATGTCCTGTGGTACTCAGTTTTGCATATTGAAAAAACAGCTGTCTTTCATATGTGTGAAGAACTACAAATCCATTAATTTTACAAAATAAATCAGCAGCCAACCTACTGCTGTGAATTTTACAATGAACATGTCTGCTGTTAATTTTTATGTTGGTGTTCTTTAATGCAGTGTGTTGTGTAATCACGTACAGTCATTTAACTGGGATACATCTAGCCAAAATACAACAGATATTTTATGGCATTATGTCTCTTCACACTCGTGATTTTTGGGGTGCGTTCGTTCATCCTACCAATCTGAAGTGATGAACTAGAAGAGGTTCTCAAGGTGAGATGAACAATATGTAGCACAAAGAAAATACTATACACTCATATCTCATCTCACACTCATATAAAAAGCCCTTGCCTTAAATGAACGTTGGTTTAATTCACTTATCCCAGGAATTACACTGTTTCTATTTGTTAAATAATTAAATTCCTGCTGCCTTGTTAGTAATGCCAGCAGCAGGCACTTTAAGCTCAATTCATACAGATATCACACCAGGATAGGAATCCTTGTTTCTCTTTCATTCATTGGAAGACACAGCTCTGCTTTAAAAAAATCGCAGACTGGGACTTTTTGGAGTTCCTTGTCAAATGTTGTCTACAGTATCATTCCCGTCCTTTGGGGTCTCCCCTCTTACTCTCAGGTTGCCCAGGGCCTTCCACAGCAGTGGATTCCCTGGTGGCTACGTTGGGAGGCTTAGCTTTACAGGTGAAGCATGCTTGTGGCGAAAAATATCTGGCCTTCCAAGACCATTCCCTATGCACAACATCACACCAGGAAATTGCAACATAACATCCTGTCGCAGTGGAACAAATCTCATCTATCACTAGACAGGGAGATCAAGGTAAGTCCCTTAATGAAGTCATCCTTGGTTTAGTGGCTTTGCTTTCCACTACTATTAGCTAAGAAGTTCTTTCTACCTCTTTGTTGGAAGATAATAACAATGTCCACGAGTTTGCACAGCTGGAGAGGAGAACTGGGTCTCCAGTCTACTGAGGGATTTTGGAGCCCAGAGGAGCCCCTGCTTCCCATTAATCTACTGAAACTGCGTGTGGTCAGCTGTAATCTGCTTCGCTTGATGCACCTCCTGGAGGGACTCTGTGTACAGTCAGACAGTGCCACAGCAGTGGCTTATGTAAACCATCAGGGGAAACCTGCGGGGGGGGGGGGGTGTGCAACAGCACAGAAACAGCAATGAAGGTGCCCCACATCCTGAAATCGGTAGAGAGTTACAGGTTAGCTCTGACTGCATTACACATCATTCTGACTCTGAGTAGAAAACTGCCAGGTGGACTATCTCAGCTGAAAAACTGAGGATTACAGAGATTGGACATTGGATCCGCAAACCATTGTACCAGCATATGCCATATTGCCTCGGTTACGACACACTCCACAAGGGCAGTAAGTGCATCCTAGGCCTTCCACCATCATGCATTATTTTCACAAGTTTGTAAGGTGGCCTTTTTTTTACAGATTGTTAGTCTGATTTTCCATTTAATTTTTTTGCCCATCCCTTTTGTGGCATTGCTTTAGGTTGTCCAGTCCATTATTATCTAAAGCAGAATTGTGTACAAAAACAAATGCAGATGAAAGGATTTTACGCTGAGTAAAAAACCTTTATCCTTATATCAAAGCTTTTGTGAATTGATCTTATCCAGTCAATAGTGCCCCATAGAATGTACACTGCCAAGTTAGTGTTGTACGCAAAATATAGATTGCCCATTTAAATTCAGAAACTACTTTGCCCGCTCTGTATTGTCCAGGAGAAAGTCAGCTGCAGGATATTATTCCTAAACTTTATATCCACTAACTTTAAAACAGTCAGCTTTTGACTTCTCAGCGTATCATTCTCATTCTGATTGGAATGCAGCATAGAGCAGAAGGTGTGATAAAACTGAACCCCTCAGCAGGAGTTTCTGTGAAAAAGGTAAGAACATATGTGGTACCTTCATTGATCTGCATTGGCCTACACCTGGGATACACACATGAAGGTACATAAATAAAAGACAGGTATGGGGGGGATGTTTTAACTCCATTCTTGTTAGATCTGAGTCAAAATCATTATTGATTCTGTCCAATTATGCTAAGGTGTTACATCCATAATACAAAATACTGTAGGGGGAATTTATCATAGCAATTACAAGTATTTGATATGGTAACCAAAATAGTTGCGCTAGGATATATGGCAAAAATAAAAATTTATTAAATTAAAACTAAAAAACCAAACATACAAAGAAAATAACAATATCTTTTGGTCGGTCCTCCACTTGCTTTTCTGGCTGATCCCTCCGGAGTGCTCTCCAGCCTTGGAG